>NW_027005131.1:0-4303 GCF_036934945.1 Oncorhynchus masou masou
CAGCCGACTAGAGCATACAGTTCACAGTGGTGGGTGGTATAAGGGGCTTTGGTAATAAAATGGATGACATTGTGGATAGACTGCATCCAGTTTGCTGAGTAGAGTATTGGAAGCTATTTTGTAGATGACATCGCTGAAGTCGAGGATCGGTAGGATAGTCAGTTTTACTAGGGTAAGTTTGGCGGCGTGAGTGAAGGAGGCTTTGTTGAGAAATAGAAAGCTGATTCTAGATTTGATTTTGGATTGGAGATGTTTGATATGAGTCTGGAAAGAGAGTTTACAGTCTAGCCAGACACCTAGGTATTTGTAGTTGTCCACATATTCTAGGTCAGAACCGTCCAGAGTAAAATAACTATTTTATGATTTAGAAGTTAAAAAATTTGTGAAGTTTTCCTTTTAAGTGACAGTTGGATTGTCAAATCTGTGTATTGGTGTGTGGCCAGCGACTTCTATAGACCACTTTCTGTGTTTGCAAACATTGCCGCACAGGGGCGATGCTCGCAAGTTGGTGGCAGAGCACTGGGGAGTTCTTATAGAATGGCAGCAAAAAACGCCTCTATTTGAATGTTGCTTATGAGTGCATTTCACACATTTGGATTAAAATAGTATTTTAAGGCTTGATATAATGTAATATAATGTCTGTCATCGCAAATCAACTGCATTATACTTTAAAAAAAACAACACTTCAGCTTCAACCAGTAAAATGCTACAGCCTAAGTCAATGAGCGTTAGCTTTCTAGCTAACAATGGCTGCATCCAAAATAGTTATTTTGCTAGATCACAACCTAGTATAATAGCGACTGTTCAAGCAAGAATCAAAACATAGTTGTAAGCATATGAGAACCCAAAATTCAGAAGTTTGGGGTCACTTAGAAATGTCCTTGTTTTTGAAAGAAATGCAAAAAAAAGTCCAATAAAATGATGTTTCTTGGCAATTTCTCACATGGAATAGCCTTCGTTTCTCAGAACAAGAACAGACTGACGAGTTTCAGAAGAAAGTCCTTTGTTTCTGGCCATTTTGAGCCTCTAATCGAACCCACAAATGCTGATGCTCCAGATACTCAGCTAGTCTAAAGAAGGCCAGTGTTATTGCTTATTTAACAGCACAACAGTTTCAACTGTGCTAACATAATTGCAAAAGACCTCTGTACTCCTATGTAGATATTCCATAAACAAATCAGCTGTTTCCAGCTACAATAGTCATTTACAACATTAACAATGTCTACACTGTATTTCTGATCAATTTGATGTTATTTTAATGGACAAAAAATGTGCTTTTCTTTTAAAAACAAGGTCATTTCTATGTGGCCCCAAACTTTTGAACGGTAGTGTAGTTATTTTGTTTAGAAGTAATAAAATCGTAAACCTAGGTTATGTTGAATGGGCGCAGATGGCGATTGCTTTCTTACTGCAGCCAGAGTCTGTGCGTGACGTCAGTGTGTTGTATACTGGAAAGGGGTCCATAAAGAGTCCGCCCCGAATTGTCCATGCCATTTGATAGTTAGAACCCATAGTTAATTTTCTATTTCTATTCTTTTTGGGGAGTATAGAAATAGTGCACATAGAATATATATACCCCTTCCTAGACTTGCTTTCAATGAGTGACAGATCTACAACTAATTTTTCTATGTGAATTTGGTAGGTTGCCCAAAAAGTTACATATTGCAGCTAATGGTAGACTCAGCGAAATGATGTTAGCAAGAGAACCACAAATATCGAGATGAGTGAAATGCAAGACTTAGCTCTCACAGTCACATGGTATCTGTGCATGTGCAAGGGATCACATCACGCTGTTCATAGCAAGGTAGGCAGGGCCCAAAAACGGCAGAGAAGTTGAGCCTTGTGTTTCAATGCTCTTAGTCGTTGCGGAAATTGACCCACTATGCTGTTTGCTTTCTGCATTTATGTCATAACACTGAGTCCTTTAACCGTTAAGCACTCGATCTTATGTCATCTTGATGAGTAATTCCTCTAAATGTTTAAACCGGACAATCTAGACTAAAGCCTCCATAGTGTATGTGCAGCAACTTGAATGTTTGAGCGTCCCTACCAATAGAAACTCTCGATTTCATTGCAAAATATTTTCCATTTGGAGTAGGGATGAGCATTTTTAAATGATTTTAGTATTCAAATAATATGATATTTTTCGGATAACCAGATAGTTGAAATACTTTGGGTAAACTTCAATGGAGACTTGCTCACACAACTCGAGAGATGGAGTCGGTGCGCTGGTGGGGGAGGGGCGAGAGAGGAGCAGGGGCCTGTGTGTGACAGTATGTGTGTGGCACAGAGCGAGAGAAAGTAGCCAAACTGACTTGCTACTTAGACAAACTTGTTGCTGCCATAGATTAGATTATTTATCATACCATCAGGTAGTGCCTGTCTTGACTGCATCAAATCATTTGTAAAGAAGCTAGTTAACTACAGTAGCCAGCTAAGTTAGCCAGCTAGCTAAAATAATAAAGCTAATTGAGACTATTTTGCTGCGCTACCCAGTCCTTGTCCACAACAACTCAATCAGTGGAGGCTGGTGGGAAGAGCTATAGGATGACAGGAATGTAGTGGTATCAAACATATGGAAATCACATGTTTGAATCAGTTCTGCTTATCCCATTCCAGCTATTACAATGAGCCCATCCTTCAATTGCTCCTCCCACCAGCCTCCACTGAACTCCATTCATATGAAACAACAGCCTATCTGTTGGTTGATCATTGTAGCCTACCGACAGGCTCACTTATAAAACGGTCATAAGGCTGTTTTATTAAAATGTTGAATGTAATGGTCAACCGCTGTAAGCTGTGTAGCAATATCACATAGATCATTTAATTTTAGACAAATCATTTAAAAAATATATATTATAGGCCTTTCTTTTCTCAAAATGAATACTCTTCCAGGTAATGAAATATTAATATCCATTCAGATATTCCAATAAGTGTACCCATCCCTAGTTTAGAGTAAACCATTTCCGTTGCAAAACATTTTGCTACCGACTAATGAATACACCCCAGGTACCCACTGATTCTTGAAGAATAGAAATGCCTCAAGCTTATAACTGTCTTTCCCTATCATAACCCAAATATATGGTGGTTTTACTCCATTGGAATTGTTTGTTTTTGTTGCCAGTTGAGTCTTTAACAGGCATTATATCTATAACTTCCACCATAGAATTAGGAATGAGAAAGCTAGCTAATAATTTTAAAGGATCTCTATGGCTTCCAGTGTGTATGATGTCAATCTGATGTGCAATTCTCTTTAGGTAGCTAGGCTATTTGTTTTTGAAGGCATTGCAGTGTTTGTTTGTTTCTTTCAGAATGACATTGAGGCTGTGGATCCCAGGGGAAGGACGCCACTCCACTTGGCTGTGTCGCTGGGACACCTGGAGTCAGTGAGAGTGCTTCTAAGACATGGCGCAGAAGTTACCAAAGAGAACACCAATAATTGGACAGGTTAGGCTGTTCTCCATCACAAGCTACAATTGTCCAAATGTAATTGTGTATTATTAATATTATGAATTCTGCATGCTATTTACATTTCCTTCAGAAAGTATTCACACACCTTGACTTTGTCAACATTTTGTCGTGTTACAGCCTAAATTTTAAATTGAGATTTGTGTCACTGACCTACACACAATACCCCATAATGTCTAAACGGAATTATATTTTTAGACATTTAAAAAAATAATAATAATTGAATATTCGAAACATACAATATACTTGCAGTGAAGCCACTCAATAACTACATCATACCAGTCATCCAACAGACTCCCATTCAGAGTAGGGCGGAGCAGTTGCCGTACCAGGCGGTGATGCAGCCCGCCCAGGATGCTCTCGATTGTGCATCTGTAGAAGCTTGTGAGTGCTTTTGGTGACAAGCTGAATTTCTTCAGCCTCCTGAGGTTGAAGAGGGCGCTGCTGCACCTTCTTCACAATGCTGTCTGTGTGAGTGGGCCAATTCAGTTTGTCTGTGACGTGTATGCCGAGGAACTTAAAACTTGCTACTCTCTTCACTACTGTTCCATCGATGTGGATAGGGGGTGTTCCCTCTGCTGTTTCCTGAAGTCCACAATCATCTCCTTAGTTTTGTTGACGTTGAGTGTGAGGTTATTTTCCTGACACCACACTCCGAGGGCCCTCACCTCCTCCCTGTAGGCCGTCTCGTCGTTGTTGGTAATCAAGCCTACCACTGTTGTGTCGTCCGCAAACTTGATGATTGAGTTGGAGGCGTGCGTGGCCACGCAGTCGTGGGTGAACATGGAGTACAGGAGAGGGCTCAGAACGCACCCTTGTGGGGCCCCAGTGTTGA
>NW_027005132.1:0-4302 GCF_036934945.1 Oncorhynchus masou masou
ACTCTTACCTTGGGGTGGTCAGTGTTATTATAGAGCAGGAGTCTCTTACCTTGGGGTGGTCAGTGGTATTATAGAGCAGTAGTCTCTTACCTTGGGGCGGTCAGTGTTATTATAGAGCAGTAGTCTCTCACCTTGGGGTGGTCAGTGTTATTATAGAGCAGTAGTCTCTTACCTTGGGGCGGTCAGTGTTATTATAGAGACAGTAGTCTTTTACCTTGGGGTGGTCAGTGCTATTATAGAGCAGTAGTCTCTTACCTTGGGGTGGTCAGTGTTATTATAGAGCAGTAGTCTCTCTACCTTGGGGTGGTCAGTGTTATTATAGAGCAGTAGTCTCTTACCTTGGGGCAATCAGTGTTATTAATAGAGCAGTAGTCTCTTACCTTGGGGTGGTCAGTGTTATTATAGAGCAGTAGTCTCTTACCTTGGGGTGGTCAGTGTTATTATAGAGCAGTAGTCTCTTACCTTGGGGCGGTCAGTGTTATTATAGAGCAGTAGTCTCTTACCTTGGGCGGGTCAGTGTTATTATAGAGCAGTAGTCTCTTACCTTGGGGTGGTCAGTGTTATTATAGAGCAGTAGTCTCTTACCTTGGGGTGTGTTATTCAGTGTCTCTTACCTTTAGTGTTATTATAGAGCAGTAGTCTCTTACCTTGGGGTGGTCAGTGTTATTATAGAGCAGTAGTCTCTTACCTTGGGGGTGGTCAGTAGTTCTTATAGAGTGCAATAGTCTCTTACCTTGGGCGGTCAGTGTTATTATAGAGCAGTAGTCTCTTACCTTGGGGTGGTCAGTGTTATTATAGAGCAGTAGTCTCTTACCTTGGGGCGGTCAGTGTTATTATAGAGCAGTAGTCTCTTACCTTGGGGTGGTCAGTGTTATTATAGAGCAATAGTCTCTTACCTTGGGCGGGTCAGTGTTATTATAGAGCAGTAGTCTCTTACCTTGGGGTGGTCAGTGTTATTATAGAGCAGTAGTCTCTTACCTTGGGGTGGTCAGTGTTATTATAGAGCAGTAGTCTCTTACCTTGGGGTGGTCAGTGTTATTATAGAGCAGTAGTCTCTTACCTTGGGGTGGTCAGTGTTATTATAGAGCAGTAGTCTCTTACCTTGGGGTGGTCAGTGTTATTATAGAGCAGTAGTCTCTTACCTTGGGGTGGTCAGTGTTATTAGAGCAGTAGTCTCTTACCTTGGGGTGGTCAGTGTTATTATAGATCAGTAGTCTCTTACCTTGGGGTGGTCAGTGTTATTATAGAGCAGTAGTCTCTTACCTTGGGGTGGTCAGTGTTATTATAGAGCAGTAGTCTCTTACCTTGGGGTGGTCAGTGTTATTATAGAGCAGTAGTCTCTTACCTTGGGGTGGTCAGTGTTATTATAGAGCAGTAGTCTCTTACCTTGGGGTGGTCAGTGTTATTATAGAGCAGTAGTCTCTTACCTTGGGGTGGTCAGTGTTATTATAGAGCAGTAGTCTCTTACCTTGGGGTGGTCAGTGTTATTATAGAGCAGTAGTCTCTTACCTTGGGGTGGTCAGTGTTATTATAGAGCAGTAGTCTCTTACCTTGGGGTGGTCAGTGTTATTATGAGCAGTAGTCTCTTACCTTGGGGTGGTCAGTGTTATTATAGAGCAGTAGTCTCTTACCTTGGGGTGGTAAGTGTTATTATAGAGCAGTAGTCTGTTACCTTGGGGTGGTCAGTGTTATTAGAGCAGTAGTCTCTTACCTTGGGGTGGTCAGTGTTATTAGAGCAGTAGTCTCTTACCTTGGGGTGGTCAGTGTTATTATAGAGCAGTAGTCTCTTACCTTGGGGTGGTCAGTGTTATTAGATCAGTAGTCTCTTACCTTGGGGTGGTCAGTGTTATTATAGAGCAGTAGTCTCTTACCTTGGGGTGGTCAGTGTTATTAGAGCAGTAGTCTCTTACCTTGGGGTGGTCAGTGTTATTAGAGCAGTAGTCTCTTACCTTGGGGTGGTCAGTGTTATTAGAGCAGTAGTCTCTTACCTTGGGGTGGTCAGTGTTATTAGAGCAGTAGTCTCTTACCTTGGGGTGGTCAGTGTTATTATAGAGCAGTAGTCTCTTACCTTGGGGTGGTCAGTGTTATTAGATCAGTAGTCTCTTACCTTGGGGTGGTCAGTGTTATTATATAGCAGTAGTCTCTTACCTTGGGGTGGTCAGTGTTATTATAGAGCAGTAGTCTCTTACCTTGGGGTGGTCAGTGTTATTAGATCAGTAGTCTCTTACCTTGGGGTGGTCAGTGTTATTAGATCAGTAGTCTCTTACCTTGGGGTGGTCAGTGTTATTATAGAGCAGTAGTCTCTTACCTTGGGGTGGTCAGTGTTATTAGAGCAGTAGTCTCTTACCTTGGGGTGGTCAGTGTTATTAGAGCAGTAGTCTCTTACCTTGGGGTGGTCAGTGTTATTATAGAGCAGTAGTCTCTTACCTTGGGGTGGTCAGTGTTATTAGAGCAGTAGTCTCTTACCTTGGGGTGGTCAGTGTTATTATGAGCAGTAGTCTCTTACCTTGGGGTGGTCAGTGTTATTAGAGCAGTAGTCTCTTACCTTGGGGTGGTCAGTGTTATTATAGAGCAGTAGTCTCTTACCTTGGGGTGGTCAGTGTTATTATAGAGCAGTAGTCTCTTACCTTGGGGTGGTCAGTGTTATTATAGAGCAGTAGTCTCTTACCTTGGGGTGGTCAGTGTTATTATAGAGCAGTAGTCTCTTACCTTGGGGTGGTCAGTGTTATTAGATCAGTAGTCTCTTACCTTGGGGTGGTCAGTGTTATTAGAGCAGTAGTCTCTTACCTTGGGGTGGTCAGTGTTATTATAGAGCAGTAGTCTCTTACCTTGGGGTGGTCAGTGTTATTAGAGCAGTAGTCTCTTACCTTGGGGTGGTCAGTGTTATTATAGAACAGTAGTCTCTTACCTTGGGGTGGTCAGTGTTATTAGAGCAGTAGTCTCTTACCTTGGGGTGGTCAGTGTTATTAGAGCAGTAGTCTCTTACCTTGGGGTGGTCAGTGTTATTATAGAGCAGTAGTCTCTTACCTTGGGGTGGTCAGTGTTATTATAGAGCTGTAGTCTCTTACCTTGGGGTGGTCAGTGTTATTATAGAGCAGTAGTCTCTTACCTTGGGGTGGTCAGTGTTATTATAGAGCAGTAGTCTCTTACCTTGGGGTGGTCAGTGTTATTATAGAGCAGTAGTCTCTTACCTTGGGGTGGTCAGTGTTATTATAGAGCAGTAGTCTCTTACCTTGGGGTGGTCAGTGTTATTATAGAGCAGTAGTCTCTTACCTTGGGGTGGTCAGTGTTATTATAGAGCAGTAGTCTCTTACCTTGGGGTGGTCAGTGTTATTATAGAGCAGTAGTCTCTTACCTTGGGGTGGTCAGTGTTATTATAGAGCAGTAGTCTCTTACCTTGGGGTGGTCAGTGTTATTATAGAGCAGTAGTCTCTTACCTTGGGGTGGTCAGTGTTATTATAGAGCAGTAGTCTCTTACCTTGGGGTGGTCAGTGTTATATAGAGCAGTAGTCTCTTACCTTGGGGTGGTCAGTGTTATTAGAGCAGTAGTCTCTTACCTTGGGGTGGTCAGTGTTATTATAGAGCAGTAGTCTCTTACCTTGGGGTGGTCAGTGTTATTAAGAGCAGTAGTCTCTTACCTTGGGGTGGTCAGTGTTATTATGAGCAGTAGTCTCTTACCTTGGGGTGGTCAGTGTTATTAGAGAGCAGTAGTCTCTTACCTTGGGGTGGTCAGTGTTATTAGAGCAGCAGTCTCTTACCTTGGGGTGGTCAGTGTTATTATAGAGCAGTAGTCTCTTACCTTGGGGTGGTCAGTGTTATTATAGAGCAGTAGTCTCTTACCTTGGGGTGGTCAGTGTTATTATAGAGCAGTAGTCTCTTACCTTGGGGTGGTCAGTGTTATTATAGAGCAGTAGTCTCTTACCTTGGGGTGGTCAGTGTTATTATAGAGCAGTAGTCTCTTACCTTGGGGTGGTCAGTGTTATTAGAGCAGTAGTCTCTTACCTTGGGGTGGTCAGTGTTATTATAGAGCAGTAGTCTCTTACCTTGGGGTGGTCAGTGTTATTAGAGCAGCAGTCTCTTGCCTTGGGGTGGTCAGTGTTATTAGAGTCAGTGAGTCTCTTACCTTGGGAGTGGTCAGTGTTATTAGAGCAGTAGTCTCTTACCTTGGGGTGGTCAGTGGTATTATAGAGCAGTAGTCTCTTACCTTGGGGTGGTCAGTGTTATTATAGAGCAGTAGTCTCTTACCTTGGGGTGGTCAGTGGTATTATAGAGCAGTAGTCTCTTACCTTGGGGTGGTCAGTG
>NW_027005133.1:0-4301 GCF_036934945.1 Oncorhynchus masou masou
ACTAGCTAGGATAACTAGGATGCTGCTGGTAGAGTAGCTAGCTAGTTTACCGAGCTGTACCGACTAGCTAGGATAACTAGGATGCTGCTGGTAGAGTAGCTAGCTAGCTTACCGAGCTGTACCGACTAGCTTGGTTAGTTAGCAGGTCGTTCGTCTGTCCCTCGTCTCGATGATGAATCCGGTGAACCACAAAATGAAACAAGGATAGAGAGTGAAAAGGATCTGGCTACACTCACACTGTCCCTGACCGTAAAGAAAAAAGCAAATTGAACAGTAAACTTCGGTGTCTCAACACTGTAACAAACTCCGTCGTTATTCCCCAAGATCACCTCAGTCCACTCTGCGCGTAACCGGCTTGGCGCCACACCAACGTGGACGCGGACGGTTCTGTACGGGGACGCGGACAGTTCCAGAACGCGGACATGAGCAGTGGAACACAATCAACTAAACCCAGTCTTTACAGTGGGTTACATTAGTAATATTCATTTTGTATTATTATGTAAAACAAACATTCTGTTTTTTTATAATAATATGTTGAGATCTGGGTCCACATCCACAAAGTGTCTCAGAGTAGAAAATTGGTCGTATAAGTGCTGAGAATAAAGACATTTTACACTTATGGGTATAAATTACCTAGTTACCTCCCCATTACCTAAATTACCTACCCACCTAGTCGGCAGATATTTAGGACACCTCGTGAGCTGTCCTAAGTTGTTAAGAGTTAACAGCAGGTGTCTTGATAATACTGTAGAATAATGCAGTGAGTCAGTGGTTCCTGAGCCACATGTAATTGCATTGCAGTAGTTAAAAATAATGTTTTATATTTCTATGTGATCAACCCATAAATAATATAGACCTACATGCAACAGCAAGTTTTGTGCTTTTGGCAATGAGTTATGTATAATAATTATGTATAACTGCATAGCATTTTGTCTTCAGTTTGGCAGATTAACTCATGCTTATTTTTGAAGATTAACTCAGGTTGGAGTTGGAGCTGTGACCCGAAAGGTGGCTGGTTGAATCCGGGCGAGAGAACTGGAAAAAAACAATTAAAATTAGTTTGACAGCTGGAGGGCTGCTAGTTTTCATCCTCAAATCATGAACCTTTTTGCAATTAGATATAGAGGTTTCTTCACTGAACCCCAAAATATATATAACTTTTATTGATTTCCATATTTTAAGGAAGTGATAGAAGCCTTTTGCTCTATAATGAACCTTGTTTTCAAACACATTTTTCTTTTGATGATTTAATTATCTACATCATGTTATTTGAGATTGTATAATAATAAACACGTTTACATCATGTTATTTCAAGTTCTCCCTTTGGAGCACAACATCACATTGTTAAATAATAGTCCTAAATTGGGCATGGCTATAAATTGGGCATTTGAAGGCATCTCAGGGTGTAATATGAGTTTGATGATAATGAACATTGTTGCAACGCCAGGCAACATTATTGGCAAGGGACTTGATACCTACTATGCCAAAGACATTGAAACGAGTACAGTCAGGGTGCCGTGGAACCCCTAGGCAGTACCTCCACAGGCCCCGGATTGAGAACCCCTGCAGTACCTCCACAGACCCCAGATTGAGTACCCCTGATTAAGCAGATGCTCTTATCCAGAGTGATTTATAGTAAGTGCATTCATCTTAAGATATCAAGGTGAGACAACCACATATCACAGTCAAATATACAGGATACCAACATTCCATTCCTGATTAACAATGGATATATAGTGTTTCATCTTAAGATAGCTCTTTATTTTTTAATGAACTCGATAAATTCTTTATAAATGGTCATCTTACCTCTTTGCTTTGGGTGTCATCTCCCCCAGAGAGATGCATTTTTTAGGGAGGCAGGGCCCCCCCTCCTCTCTCTCCCCAGAGAGACTCATTTTAGAGGCAGGGCCCCCCCTCCTCTCTCTCTCCCAGAGAGACTCATTTTAGAGCACTGACCCCTAAACAGAGATCCAACATGTTGGTTGTGGTTAATATGGTGACAACTAATTACTGAATGTCAATTGTTCACATTTATCCATTATCTCTTTTGAGAAATAAAACATTTACTAACAGACATAGAAACAATCAGGTGATTTAATGCAATCAAATGAATATGTAGTTGTGACATTTCATCTCCATGGTAACTGTCTGTAATAATAATAAGTCACTGTTTGTTAAGGTAGTTATAGACAGTACAGCAATAATAATAATAATAATAATAAGTCACTGTTTGTTAAGGTAGTTCTAGACAGTACAGCAACAACAATAATAATAATAAGTCACTGTTTATTAAGGTAGTTATAGACAGTACAGCAATAATAATAATAAGTCACTGTTTGTTTAGGTAGTTATAGACAGTACAGCAACAACAATAATAATAATAATAAGTCACTGTTTGTTAAGGTAGTTATAGACAGTACAGAAACAATAATAATAATAAGTCACTGTTTGTTAAGGTAGTTATAGACAGTACAGCAACAACAATAATAATAATAAGTCACTGTTTATTAAGGTAGTTATAGACAGTACAGAAACAATAATAATAATAATAATAATAATAAGTCACTGTTTGTTAAGGTAGTTATAGACAGTACAGCAACAATAATAATAATAAGTCACTGTTTGTTAAGGTAGTTCTAGACAGTACAACAACAATAATAATAATAATAAGTCACTGTTAAGGTAGTTATAGACAGTACAGCAACAACAATAATAATAACAACAACAATAATAATAATAATAATAAGTCACTGTTTGTTAAGGTAGTTATAGACAGTACAGAGACACAAGGCCATGTCCCACACTTGTTTGTATTAATTAAAAGTATGCTATTTATTGTCTTTCAATCTGTTCTTTTCTAAATGTATCTGAGAATGTAGACAGAAGGGATAAAACGGACATGATTGATCTGAGGAGGAAATCATTGATCCATTCAGAAAGTTTATTTGCATCAAGTAATAGATGTTATATTATGTAAAGTA
The DNA here is from genome assembly GCF_036934945.1 of Oncorhynchus masou masou. Lineage (NCBI taxonomy): Eukaryota > Metazoa > Chordata > Actinopteri > Salmoniformes > Salmonidae > Oncorhynchus > Oncorhynchus masou. The sequence goes on from NW_027005133.1 coordinate 2,982, forward strand.
GACTAGGTTATAATGTATAGTAGTGGGTTGTTAGAGATATGTAGATGTTATATTATGTAAAGTTGATTAGGTTATAATGTATAGTAGTGGGTTGTTAGTGATGTGTAGATGTTATATTATGTAAAGTAGACTAGGTTATAATGTATAGTAGTGGGTTGTTCGTGATATGTTATATTATGTAAAGTAGACCATGTTATAATGTATGGTAGTGGGCTGTTAGTGATATGTAGATGTTATATTATATGAAAGTTGACTAGGTTATAATGTATAGTAGTGGGTTGTTAGTGATGTGTAGATGTTATATTATGTAAAGTAGACTAGGTTATAATGTATAGTAGTGGGTTGTTAGTGATATGTAGATGTTATATTATAAAAAGTAGACTAGGTTATAATGTATAGAGGTGGGTTGTTCGTGATATGTTATATTATGTAAAGTAGACCATGTTATAATGTATGGTAGTGGGCTGTTAGTGATATGTAGATGTTATATTATGTAAAGTTGACTAGGTTATAATGTATAGTAGTGGGTTGTTAGTGATGTGTAGATGTTATATTATGTAAAGTAGACTAGGTTATAATGTATAGTAGTGGGTTGTTAGTGATATGTAGATGTTATATTATGTAAAGTAGACTAGGTTATAATGTATAGTAGTGGGTTGTTAGTGATATGTAGATGTTATATTATGTAAAGTAGACTAGGTTATAATGTATAGTAGTGGGTTGTTAGTGATATGTTATATTATGTAAAGTAGACTAGGTTATAATGTATAATAGTGGGTTGTTAGTGATATGTTATATTATGTAAAGTAGACTAGGTTATAATGTATAGTAGTGGGTTGTTAGTGATATGTAGATGTTATATTATGTAAAGTAGACTAGGTTATAATGTATAATAGCAGTTTGTTAGTGATATGTAGATGTTATATTATGTAAAGTAGACTAGGTTATAATGTATAGTAGTGGGTTGTTAGTGATATGCAGATCAAGGTCTATACCTCGGCTTTAGCCTACATGTCATAGATGACCAGCCTAAACCTGTTCAGATCAGTTCACATAATGTTATAGTCCTTCCAGTAGCAGGACAGAGAATGTACTGTATATAACCTACATATCATAGATGACCAGTCTAAACCTGTTCAGATCAGTTCACATAATGTTATAGTCCTACCAGTAGCAGGACAGAGGATGTAGTGTATATAACCTACATATCATAGATGACCAGTCTAAACCTGTTCAGATCAGTTCACATAATGTTATAGTCCTACCAGTAGCAGGACAGAGAATGTACTGTATATAACCTACATATCATAGATGACCAGC
>NW_027005134.1:0-4301 GCF_036934945.1 Oncorhynchus masou masou
ACAGTGTTACTGTAACTAATGTCAGTCAACAGGTAGCGCCAGTGTTACTGTAACTAATGTCAGTCAATAGGGAAGGACAGTGTTACTGTAACTAATGTCAGTCAATAGGGAAGGACAGTGTTACTGTAACTAATGTCAGTCAATAGGGAAGGACAGTGTTACTGTAACTAATGTCAGTCAACAGGTAGAGCCAGTGTTACTGTAACTAATGTCAGTCAATAGGGAAGGAGAGTGTTACTGTAACTAATGTCAGTCAATAGGGAAGGAGAGTGTTACTGTAACTAATGTCAGTCAATAGGGAAGGACAGTGTTACTGTAACTAATGTCAGTCAACAGGTAGAGCCAGTGTTACAGTAACTAATGTCAGTCAACAGGGAAGGACAGTGTTAATGTAACTAATGTCAGTCAATAGGGAAGGACAGTGTTACTGTAACTAATGTCAGTCAACAGGTAGCAACAGTGTTACTGTAACTAATGTCAGTCAATAGGGAAGGACAGTGTTACTGTAACTAATGTCAGTCAACAGGTAGCAACAGTGTTACTGTAACTAATGTCAGTCAATAGGGAAACACAATGTTACTGTAATTACTATCAGTCAATAGGGAAGGACAGTGTTGCTGTAACTACTGTCAGTCAATAGGGAAGGACAGTGTTACTGTAACTAATGTCAGTCAATAGGGAAGGACAGTGTTACTGTAACTAATGTCAGTCAATAGGGAAGGACAGTGTTAATGTAACTAATGTCAGTCAATAGGGAAGGACAGTGTTACTGTAACTAATGTCAGTCAATAGGGAAGGACAGTGTTACTGTAACTAATGTAACTCAACAGGTAGCGACAGTGTTACTGTAACTAATGTAACTCAAAAGGTAGCGACAGTGTTACTGTAACTAAAGTCACTCAACAGGTAGCGACAGTGTAACTGTACCTAATGTCAGTCAATAGGGAAGGACAGTGTTACTGTAACTAATGTCAGTCAACAGGTAGCGGCAGTGTTACTGTAACTAATGTCAGTCAACGGGGAAGGACAGTGTTACTGTAACTAATGTCAGTCAACAGGTAGAGCCATTGTTACTGTAACTAAAGTCAGTCAATAGGGAGCGGCAGTGTTACTGTAACTAATGTCAGTCAATAGGGAAGGACAGTGTTACTGTAACTAATGTCAGTCAATAGGGAAGGACAGTGTTACTGTAACTAATGTCAGTCAACAGGTAGCGACAGTGTTAATGTAACTAATGTCAATCAACTGCTAGCGACAGTGTTACTGTAACTAAAGTCAGTCAATAAGGAAGGACAGTGTTACTGTAACTAATGTCAGTCAACAGGTAGCGACAGTTATTGTATCTAATGTCAGTCAATAGGGAAGGACAGTGTTACTGTAACTAATGTCAGTCAATGGGGAAGGACAGTGTTACTGTAACTAATGTCACTCAACAGGTAGCGACAGTGTTACTGTATCTAATGTCAGTCAATAGGGAAGGACAGTGTTACTGTAACTAATGTCACTCAACAGGTAGCGACAGTGTTACTGTAACTAAAGTCACTCAACAGGTAGCGACAGTGTTACTGTAACTAATGTCAGTCAATAGGGAAGGACAGTGTTACTGTAACTAATGTCACTCAACAGGTAGCGACAGTGTTACTGTAACTAATGTCAGTCAATAGGGAAGGACAGTGTTACTGTAACTAATGTCAGTCAACAGGTAGCGACAGTGTTACTGTAACTAATGTCAGTCAATAGGGAAGGACAGTGTTACTGTAACTAATGTCACTCAACAGGTAGCGACAGTGTTACTGTAACTAAAGTCACTCAACAGGTAGCGACAGTGTTACTGTAACTAATGTCAGTCAATAGGGAAGGACAGTGTTACTGTAACTAATGTCACTCAACAGGTAGCGACAGTGTTACTGTAACTAATGTCAGTCAACAGGTAGTGACAGTGTTACTGTAACTAATGTCAGTCAATAGGGAAGGACAGTGTTACTGTAACCAATGTCAGTCAATAGGGAAGGACAGTGTTACTGTAACTAATGTCAGTCAACAGGTAGCGACAGTGTTACTGTAACTAATGTCACTCAACAGGTAGGGACAGTGTTACTGTAACTAATGTCAGTCAATAGGGAAGGACAGTGTCACTGTAACTAATGTCAGTCAATAGGGAAGGACAGTGTTACTGTAACTAATGTCAGTCAACAGGTAGCGACAGTGTTACTGTAACTAATGTCAGTCAATAGGGAAGCGACAGTGTTACTGTACCTAATGTCAGTAAATAGGGAAGGACAGTGTTACTGTAACTAATGTCAGTCAACAGGTAGCGACAGTGTTACTGTAACTAATGTCAGTCAATACGGAGCGGCAGTGTTACTATAACCAATGTCAGTCAACAGGTAGCGACAGTGTTACTGTAACTAATGTCAGTCAATAGGGAAGGACAGTGTTACTGTATCTTATGTCAGTCAATAGGGAAGGACAGTGTTACTGTAACTAATGTCAGTCAATAGGGAAGGACAGTGTTACTGTAAGTAATGTCAGTCAATAGGGAAGGACAGTGTTACTGTACCTAATGTCAGTAAATAGGGAAGGACAGTGTTACTGTAACTAATGTCAGTCAACAGGTAGCGACAGTGTTACTGTAACTAATGTCAGTCAATACGGAGCGGCAGTGTTACTGTAACTAATGTCAGTCAACAGGTAGCGACAGTGTTACTGTAACTAATGTCAGTCAATAGGGAAGGACAGTGTTACTGTAACTAATGTCACTCAACAGGTAGCGACAGTGTTACTGTAACTAATGTCAGTCAACAGGTAGCGACAGTGTTACTGTAACTAATGTCAGTCAACAGGTAGCGACAGTGTTACTGTAACTAATGTCAGTCAATAGGGAAGGACAGTGTTACTGTAACTAATGTCACTCAACAGGTAGCGACAGTGTTACTGTAACTAAAGTCACTCAACAGGTAGCGACAGTGTTACTGTAACTAATGTCAGTCAATAGGGAAGGACAGTGTTACTGTAACTAATGTCACTCAACAGGTAGCGACAGTGTTACTGTAACTAATGTCAGTCAACAGGTAGTGACAGTGTTACTGTAACTAATGTCAGTCAATAGGGAAGGACAGTGTTACTGTAACCAATGTCAGTCAATAGGGAAGGACAGTGTTACTGTAACTAATGTCAGTCAATAGGGAAGGACAGTGTTACTGTAACTAATGTCAGTCAACAGGTAGCGACAGTGTTACTGTAACTAATGTCAGTCAATAGGGAAGCGACAGTGTTACTGTACCTAATGTCAGTAAATAGGGAAGGACAGTGTTACTGTAACTAATGTCAGTCAACAGGTAGCGACAGTGTTACTGTAACTAATGTCAGTCAATACGGAGCGGCAGTGTTACTGTAACTAATGTCAGTCAACAGGTAGCGACAGTGTTACTGTAACTAATGTCAGTCAATAGGGAAGGATAGTGTTACTGTATCTTATGTCAGTCAATAGGGAAGGACAGTGTTACTGTAACTAATGTCAGTCAACAGGTAGAGCCAGTGTTACAGTAACTAATGTCAGTCAACAGGGAAGGACAGTGTTAATGTAACTAATGTCAGTCAATAGGGAAGGACAGTGTTACTGTAACTAATGTCAGTCAACAGGTAGCAACAGTGTTACTGTAACTAATGTCAGTCAATAGGGAAGGACAGTGTTACTGTAACTAATGTCAGTCAACAGGTAGCAACAGTGTTACTGTAACTAATGTCAGTCAATAGGGAAACGACAATGTTACTGTAATTACTATCAGTCAATAGGGAAGGACAGTGTTGCTGTAACTACTGTCAGTCAATAGGGAAGGACAGTGTTACTGTAACTAATGTCAGTCAATAGGGAAGGACAGTGTTACTGTAACTAATGTCAGTCAATAGGGAAGGACAGTGTTACATGTAACTAATGTCAGTCAATAGGGAAGGACAGTGTTACTGTAACTAATGTCAGTCAATAGGGAAGGACAGTGTTACTGTAACTAATGTAACTCAACAGGTAGCGACAGTGTTACTGTAACTAATGTAACTCAAAAGGTAGCGACAGTGTTACTGTAACTAAAGTCACTCAACAGGTAGCGACAGTGTAACTGTACCTAATGTCAGTCAATAGGGAAGGACAGTGTTACTGTAACTAATGTCAGTCAACAGGTAGCGACAGTGTTACTGTAACTAATGTCAGTCAACAGGGAAGGACAGTGTTACTGTAACTAATGTCAGTCAACAGGTAGAGACAGTGTTACTGTAACTAAAGTCAGTCAATAGGGAGCGGCAGT
>NW_027005135.1:0-4301 GCF_036934945.1 Oncorhynchus masou masou
CTCAGACATACGATGTAGTTTGGAATTCAACATACCTTCAGATATACGATGTAGTTTGGAATTCAACATACCTTCAGATATACGATGTAGTTTGGAATTCAACATAACCTCAGACATACGATGTAGTTTGGAATTCAACATATCCTCAGATATACGATGTAGTTTGGAATTCAACATACCTTACATTTACATTTACATTTAAGTCATTTAGCAGACGCTCTTATCCAGAGCGACTTACAAATTGGTGAATTCACCTTCTGACATCAGTGGAACAGCCACTTTACAATAGTGCATCTAAATCATTTAAGGGGGGGTGAGAAGGATTGCTTTATCCTATCCTAGGTATTCCTTGAAGAGGTGGGGTTTCAGGTGTCTCCGGAAGGTGGTGATTGACTCCGCTGTCCTGGCGTCGTGAGGGAGTTTGTTCCACCATTGGGGGGCCAGAGCAGCGAACAGTTTTGACTGGGCTGAGCGGGAACTGTACTTCCTCAGTGGTAGGGAGGCGAGCAGGCCAGAGGTGGATGAACGCAGTGCCCTTGTTTGGGTGTAGGGCCTGATCAGAGCCTGGAGGTACTGCGGTGCCGTTCCCCTCACAGCTCCGTAGGCAAGCACCATGGTCTTGTAGCGGATGCGAGCTTCAACTGGAAGCCAGTGGAGAGAGCGGAGGAGCGGGGTGACGTGAGAGAACTTGGGAAGGTTGAACACCAGACGGGCTGCGGCGTTCTGGATGAGTTGTAGGGGTTTAATGGCACAGGCAGGGAGCCCAGCCAACAGCGAGTTGCAGTAATCCAGACGGGAGATGACAAGTGCCTGGATTAGGACCTGCGCCGCTTCCTGTGTGAGGCAGGGTCGTACTCTGCGGATGTTGTAGAGCATGAACCTACAGGAACGGGCCACCGCCTTGATGTTAGTTGAGAACGACAGGGTGTTGTCCAGGATCACGCCAAGGTTCTTAGCGCTCTGGGAGGAGGACACAATGGAGTTGTCAACCGTGATGGCGAGATCATGGAACGGGCAGTCTTCCCGGAAACAGCTCCGTCTTGCCGAGGTTCAGCTTGAGGTGGTGATCAGTCATCCACACTGATATGTCTGCCAGACATGCAGGGTCACGGTCGCCACCTGGTCATCAGAAGGGGGAAAGGAGAAGATTAATTGTGTGTCGTCTGCATAGCAATGATAGGAGAGACCATGTGAGGTTATGACAGAGCCAAGTGACTTGGTGTATAGCGAGAATAGGAAGGGCCTAGAACAGAGCCCTGGGGGACACCAGTGGTGAGAGGCGCGTGGTGAGGAGACAGATTCTCGCCACGCCAGCTGGTAGGAGCGACCTGTCAGGTAGGGCGCAATAGCGTGGGCCGCGCCGGAGATGCCCAACTCGGGAGGGTGGAGAGGAGGATCTGATGGTTCACAGTATCGAGGCAGCCGATAGGTCTAGAAGGATGAGAGCAGAGGAGAGAGTTAGCTTTAGCAGTGCGGAGCGCCTCCGTGATACAGAGAAGAGCAGTCTCAGTTGAATGACTAGTCTTGAAACCTGACTGATTTGGATCAAGAAGGTCATTCTGAGAGAGATAGCGGGAGAGCTGGCCAAGGACGGCACGTTCAAGAGTTTTGGAGAGAAAAGAAAGAAGGGATACTGGTCTGTAGTTGTTGACATCGGAGGGATCGAGTGTAGGTTTTTTTCAGAAGGGGTGCAACTCTCGCTCTCTTGAAGACGGAAGGGACGTAGCCAGCGGTCAGGGATGAGTTGATGAGCGAGGTGAGGTAAGGGAGAAGGTCTCCGGAAATGGTCTGGAGAAGAGAGGATGGGATAGGGTCAAGCGGGCAGGTTGTTGGGCGGCCGGCCGTCACAAGCGAGATTTCATCTGGAGAGGGGAGAAAGGGTCAGAGCACAGGGTAGGGCAGTGTGATCAGAACCAGCGGTGTCGTTTGACTTAGCAAACGAGGATCGGATGTCGTCGACCTTCTTTTCAAAATGGTTGACGAAGTCATCTGCAGAGAGGGAGGAGGGGGGAGGGAGGAGGATTCAGGAGGGAGGAGAAGGTGGCAAAAGAGCTTCCTAGGGTTGAGGCAGATGCTTGGAATTTAGAGTGGAAGAAAGTGGCTTTAGCAGCTGAGACAGAGGAGGAAAATGTAGAGAGGAGGGAGTGAAAGGATGCCAGGTCAGGGGAGGCGGTTTTCCTCCATTTCCGCTCGGCTGCCGGGCACTGTTCTGAGCTCGCAATGAGTCGTCGAGCCACGGAGGCGGGGAGGGGAGGACCGAGCCGGCCTGGAGGATAGGGGACATAGAGAGTCAAAGGATGCGAAGGGAAGGAGGTTGAGGAGGCAGAATCAGGAGATAGGTTGGAGAAGGTATGAGCAGAGGGAAGAGATGATAGGATGGAAGAGGAGAGAGTAGCGGGGGAAGACGCGAAGGTTGGGACGAGGCGCGATACCATCCGAGTAGGGGCAGTGTGGGAAGTGTTGGATGAGAAGCGAGAGGGAAAAGGATACAAGGTAGTGGTCGGAGACTTGGAGGAGTTGCAATGAGGTTAGTGGAAGAACAGCATCTAGTAAAAGATGGTCGAGCGTAATTGCCTGCCTTGTGAGTAGGGGGAAGGTGAGAGGGTGAGGTCAAAGGAGAGGAGTGGAAAGAAGGAGGCAGAGAGGAATGAGTCAAAGGTAGACGTGGGAGTTAAAGTTGCCCAGGACTGTGAGAGGTGAGCCGTCCTCAGGAAAGGAGCTTATCAAGGCATCAAGCTCATTGATGAACTCTCCGAGGAACCTGGAGGGCGATAAATGATAAGGATGTTAAGCTTGAAAGGGCTGGTAACTGTGACAGCATGGAATTCAAAGGAGCGATAGACAGATGGGTAAGGGGAGAAAGAGAGAATGACCACTTGGGAGAGATGAGGATCCGGTGCCACCACCCCGCTGACCAGAAGCTCTCGGGGTGTGCGAGGGCGTGGGCGGACGAAGAGAGAGCAGTAGGAGTAGCAGTGTTGTCTGTGGTGATCCATGTTTCCGTCAGTGCCAAGAAGTCGAGGACTGGAGGAGGCATGGCTGAGATAGACTCTGCCTTGTTGGCCGCAGATCGGCAGTTCCAGAGGCTACCGGAGACCTGGAACTCCACGTGGGGTCGTCGCTGGGACCACCAGATTAGGGTGGCCGCGGCCACGCGGTGTGGAGCGTTTGTATGGTCTGTGCAGAGAGGAGAGAACAGGGATAGATAGACACATAGTTGACAGGCTACAGAAGAGGCTACGCTAATGCAAAGGAGATTGGAATGACAAGTGGACTACACTTATCGAATGTTCAGAACGTTAAACTTACGTAGCAAGAATCTTATTGACTAAAATGATTGAAATGATACAGTACTGCTGGAGTAGGCTAGCTGGCAGTGGCTACGTTGTTGACACTACACTAATCAAGTCGTTCCGTCAAGTGTAATAGTTTCTACAGTGCTGCTATTCGGGGGCTAGCTGGCTAGCTAGCAGTGTTGATTACGTAACGTTACGTTAAAAGAACAATAGCTGGCTAGCTAACCTAGAAAATCGCTCCAGACTACACAATTGTCTTAGATACAAAGACGGCTATGTAGCTAGCTAGCTACGATCAAACAAATCAAACTGTTGTACTGTAATGAAGTGAAATGAAAATGTGATACTACCTGTGGAGCGAGATATACGGTGTAGTTTGGAATTCAACATACCCTCAGATATATGATGTAGTTTGGAATTCAACATACCTTCAGATATACGATGTAGTTTGGAATTCAACATACCCTCAGATATATGATGTGGTTTGGAATTCAACATACCTTCAGATATACGATGTAGTTGGGAATTCAACATACCTTCAGATATATGATGTAGTTTGGAATTCAACATACCTTCAGATATACGATGTAGTTTGGAATTCAACATAACCTCAGACATACGATGTAGTTTGGAATTCAACATACCCTCAGACATACGGTGTAGTCTGAGGGTAGTCCACTCTGTCAGCCCCATAGACATTGGTCAGTCCAGCTCACTCTGTCAGCCCCATAGACAGTCCCTCCAGCTCTACTCTGTCATCCTCTGTCATAGACATTGGTCAGTCCCTCAGCTCTACTCTGTCATCCTCTGTCAGCACCATAGACATTGGTCAGTCCCTCCAGCTCTACTCTGTCATCCTCTGTCAGCCCCATAGACATTGGTCAGTCCCTCCAGCTCTACTCTGTCATCCTCTGTCAGCACCATAGACATTGGTCAGTCCCTCCAGCTCTACTCTGTCATCCTCTGTCAGCACCATAGACATTGGTCAGTCCCTCCAGCTCTACT
>NW_027005136.1:0-4301 GCF_036934945.1 Oncorhynchus masou masou
AACTACTACTGCTACTATTAGTAATACTTCTACAACTCCTAATATAAATACTACTACTACTGCTACTAATAGTAATACTGCAACTAATACGACTACTACTACTACCACTGCTACTAATACTACTACTACTACGACAACTACTACTAATAGCAATACTACTACTAATAGTAATACTGCTAGTAATAGTAATACTAGTACTACTAATAGTAATACTACTACTACTAATAGTAGTACTATTACTAATCTAATAGTAATAATGCTAGCAATAGTAACAGTAATACTACTACTACTCCTACTAATAGTAATAATACTACTACTAATAGTAATACTACTACTACGAATACTGCTACTAATGATAATACTACTACCAATAGTACTAATACTACTACTACTAATAGTAATACTACTACTACTTCTACTAATAGTAATACTACTACTGCTACTAATAGTAATACTACTACTAATGGAAATATTACTACTACTAGTAGTAATAGTAATACTACTACTACTATTACTACGAATAGTACTACCACTACTAATGGTAATACTACTACCACTACTAATAGTAATACTATTGCTACTAATAGTAATACTACTGCTACTAATAGTAATACTACTGCTACTAATAGTAATACTACTACTACTAATAATAATACTGCTACTAATAGTAATACTACTACTACTACTACTACTACTGCTATTAACAGTAATACTGCTACTAATAGTAATACTACTAATAGTAATACTACTGCTACTAATAGTAATACTACTACTAATAATAATACTACTAATAGTAATACTACTACTACTACTACTACTACTACTGCTATTAACAGTAATACTGCTACTAATAGTAATACTACTGCTACTAATAGTAATACTACTGCTACTAATAGTAATACTACTACTAATAATAATAATAATACTGCTACTAATAGTAATACTACTACTACTACTACTACTACTGCTATTAACAGTAATACTGCTACTAATAGTGATACTACTACTACTACTAATAGTAATACTACTATGAATTTTAATTATAATAATACTACTTCTACTACTACTGGTAATACTACTCGTGCTACTACTACTGCTACTAACATAATACTGCTACTAATAGTAATACTACTAGTACTAATAGTAATACTGCTACTAATGGTAATACTACTACCAATACTACTAATACTACTAAATGTAATACTACTGCTACTTCTACTAATAGTAATACTACTACTGCTACCAATAGTAATACTACTACTGCTACTAATAGTAATACTACTACTACTACTACTAATAGTACTACTACTGCTAATGGCAATATTACTACTACCACTACTACTAATGGCAATACTGCTACTAATAGTAATACTACAACTACTAATAGTACTACTACTGCTACTACTACTACTAACAGTCATACTACTACTAATAATTATACTACTACTACCACCACTAATGGTAATACCACTACCACTACTAATAGTAATGCTACTACTACTAATAGTAATACTGCTACTAATAGTAATACTACTACTACTACGAATAGCAGTACTGCTACTAATAGTAATACTGCTACTAATAGTAATACTACTACTGCTACTATTAGTAATACGTCTACTACTCCTAATATAAATACTACTACTACTGCTACTAATAGTAATACTGCAACTAATACGACTACTACTACTAACACTGCTACTAATACTACTACTACGACAACTACTACTAATAGCAATACTACTACTAATAGTAATACTGCTAGTAATAGTAATACTACTAATAGTAATAATGCTAGCAATAGTAACAGTAATACTACTACTACTCCTACTAATAGTAATACTACAACTACTACTACTGCGAATAATAATACTACTACTAATAATAATACTACTGCTACTACTAATAGTAATAATACTACTACTAATAATACTACTACTACTACTAATAATACTACTACTCCTACTAATAGTAATACTACTACTACTAATAGTAATACTACTACTACTACTACGCATACTACTACTAATGATAATACTACTACCAATAGTACTAATACTACTACTACTTCTACTAATAGTAATACTACTACTGCTACTAATAGTAATACTACTACTAATGGAAATATTACTACTACTACTAGTAATAGTAAAACTACTACTACTATTACTACGAATAGTACTACTACTACTAATAGTTATACTACTACTGCCACTACTAATGGTAATACTACTACCACTACTAATAGTAATACTGCTACTAATAGTAATACTACTGCTACTAATAGTAATACTACTGCTACTAATAGTAATACTACTACTACTACTAATAATAATAATACTGCTACTAATAGTAATACTACTACTACTGCTATTAACAGTAATACTGCTACTAATAGTGATACTACTACTACTACTACTAATAGTAATACTACTACTCATACTACTACTGCTATTAACAGTAATACTACTACTAATAGTGATACTACTACTACTACTACTAATAGTAATACTACTACGAATTTTAATTATAATAATACTGCTTCTACTACTACTGCTACTAACATAATACTGCTACTAATAGTAATACTACTAGTACTAATAGTAATACTACTACTACTACTAATAGTAATCTACTAATACTAATACTGCTACTAATGGTAATACTACTACCAATACTACTAATACTACTACTACTAAATGTAATACTACTGCTACTTCTACTAATAGTAATACTACTACTGCTACCAATAGTAATACTACTACTGCTACTAATAGTAATACTACTACTACTACTACTAATAGTACTACTACTGCTAATGGCAATATTACTACTACCACTACTACTAATGGCAATACTGCTACTAATAGTAATACTACAACTACTAATAGTAGTACTACTGCTACTACTACTACTACTAATAGTCATACTACTACTAATAGTAATACTACTACTACCACCACTAATGGTAATACCACTACCACTACTAATAGTAATGCTGCTACTACTACTAGTAATACTGCTACTAATAGTAATACTACTACCACTACGAATAGCACTACTACTACTAATAGCAGTACTGCTACTAATAGTAATACTACTACTAATAGTACTACTACTGCTAATGGCAATATTACTACTACCACTACTACTAATGGCAATACTGCTACTAATAGTAATACTACAACTACTAATAGTACTACTACTGCTACTTCTACTAATAGTAATACTACTACTGCTACCAATAGTAATACTACTACTGCTACTAAAAGTAATACTACTACTACTACTAATAGTACTACTACTGCTAATGGCAATATTACTACTACCACTACTACTAATGGCAATACTGCTACTAATAGTAATACTACAACTACTAATAGTACTACTACTGCTACTACTACTACTACTAATAGTCATACTACTACTAATAATTATACTACTACTACCACTACGAATAGCACTACTACTACTAATAGCAGTACTGCTACTAATAGTAATACTGCTACTAATAGTAATACTGCTACTAATAGTAATACTACTACTACTACTACTAATAGTAATACTGCTACTAATAGTAATACTGCTACTAATAGTAATACTACTACTACTACTACTAATAGTAATACTGCTCGTACTACTACTGCTATTAACTGTAATACTGCTACTAATAGTAATACTACTACTACTAGAAATACTACTACGACTTCTAATTATAATAATAATACTGCTTCTACTACTACTGGTAATACTACTCGTACTACTACTACTGCTATTAATAGTAATACTACTACTACTACTAATAGTAATACTGCTACTAATAGTAATACTACTACTACTAGTGATACTACTACTACTACTAATAGTAATACTACTACGTACTCTAATTATAATAATAATAGTAACACTGCTTCTACTACTACTGGTAATACTAACTGCATTCTGCTATTAATAGTAATACTACTACTACTACTAATAGTAATACTGCTACTAATAGTAATACTACTACTACTACTAATAGTAATACTACTACTGACTTCTAATTATAATAATAATAGTAACACTGCTTCTACTACTACTGGTAATACTACTTGTATCTACTACTGCTACTAATAGTAATACTGCTATTAACAGTAATACTGCTACTAATAGTAATACTACTACTACTAATAGTGATACTACTACTATTAATAGTAATATTGATACTAATAGTAATACTACTAGCGATACTACTAGTACTAAAAAGTAATACTACTACTACTACTACTACTACTACTACACATAGTAATATTACAATACTA
>NW_027005137.1:0-4300 GCF_036934945.1 Oncorhynchus masou masou
GCGAACATATTGAAGCAACATCTCAAGACATCAGTCAGGAAGTTAAAGCTTGGTCGTAAATGGGCCTTCCAAAACGGACAATGACCCCAAGCATACTTCAAAGTTGGCAAAATGGCTTAAGGACAAACAAAGTCAAGGTATTGGAGTGGCCATCACAAAGCCCTGACCTCAGTCGTATAGACAATTTGTGGGCAGAAATGAAAAAAAGTGTGTGCGAGCAAGAGGCCTACAAACCTGACTCAGTTACACCAGCTCTGTCAGGAGGAATGGGCCAAAATTCACCCAACTTATTGTTGGATGCTTGTGGAAGGCTACCCACAACGTTTGACCCAAGTTAAACAATTTAAAGGCAATGCTACCAAATAATAATTGTGTGAATGTAAACCTCTGACCCACTGGGAATGTGATGAAAGAAATAAAAGCTGAAAAATCATTCTCTTTACTATTATTCTGACATTTCACATTCTTAAAATGAAGTGGAGATCCTAACTAACCTAAGACAGGAATTTTTACGAGGATTATATGTCATGAATTGTGAAAAACTGAGTTTAAATGTATTTGGCTAAGGTGTATGTAAACTTCCGACTTCAACTGTATAATCAAAGTGGCCAGATGACAGTGAATTATATCAATCAGAATGAAATAGGCCTGGCTATATAATACACATGCTATTTAACTTACTTTTTTATCCAAACTGACTTACGGTTTTGGGTCCATTTTTTTTGTTGATGGCTGTAGCGGTAATCAAACTCACGACCTGATGGTGCCAGCGCCATGCTCTACCAGCTGAACCAGTTGTAGCTGATTTGGTTGAATAGAATACACTGGAATTACTTTAATTTTCCAGAAGGAACTTAAGTTGTTGCAAATCAGATAAGATAAATATATAGTACTAAATATATAAACAGCATTCACACGTGACAGATACAAATGCTTACAAGGTGTGTAAAGTACTAATCGTTGGCCCATTGATGTCTCCTGTAGATGGACACTAAAGGCGGAATAGCGGTCCGCCGAGGGGCGGGCGTCCCAGGCCAAGCGTGGTAGAACTGGCGGGGATTGGGAAGACAGCCCGTCGATCTTCGAGGAGGAACTCGCCCTGTTCGAAGAAGCCGATATGGAGGCGGAGGAGAGGGAAGGACAGGCGGGGCATGACGTCATCCCTGTTGGTGAGAGGATGAGAGGAGAGCGCATGGTGATGTGCATTGTGCAGGCTTTAGTCTTACCAGGGATTCCTATTGTCTGGAATGACTGAAATGTTTAGGATTTCTGCCCTTTAACTAGCCTGAAATCCAGAACATGTTTAAAACCATCATTCCACTCCATGTAGGCCAACTACATGTTTAGCATGACAAGGAGTGGAATAACTCAACGCACTGGTACCCAGGCTACCATTTGACGCCTGTGGTGGAGAGTTTAATTCATTTTTCACCAACCTGCCTCTTTAACATCACACTGACTGACCAATCTCCTGTCTTCTGCATGTGACCCTTGACCCGGTTGCAGGTGAGCTGTTCTCTGCTGACCTCAACCCCCGATGGCGTAGGCCGCAGGCCGCCCCTCTTAACCCGGACTCTGACACCCTGGTCTTCCAACAGATTGATCTCGACTACTATTTAGGTAAGCTATGTCACTGAAATGTTTAGGGTTTCTGCCATTTGACTAGCCTGGAATCCAGAACCTGTTTAAAACCATCATTCCACTACATGTTGGCCTATATGGAGTGGAATGTTGCAATAAAGCTCAGGGATGAGGCTGGAGAAATGTAAACACTCTCGAGATCATAGGTGGATATATACAGGCAATGCCTGACAGTCCATGGGACCAACAGGTTAGTTTTAGTTGAAGCATATTTAGGCTGCCATGGACTTTTAAAGGCCATTTTTATGTCACGTTTTAAGGCAGGAGTGCGAGTCATGACACCGACCTAAACTGTTTGTGATGGTCTGTTCAACAGGGGCTGTTGTGGCTGGCATGCCAGGTCAGTCTCAGGGAATGTACCAATAATCCGCATGTTTGGGGTGACTGACAGCGGGAACAGTGTGTGCTGCCACGTGCACGGCTTTGCCCCCTATTTCTACATCCCTGCCCCCAATGGTGAGTTTTCTCTGAAAATGAGCGATATAATGATACGCAACATTACTCTACATATCAGACCTATTAGTGCGAGCTAAGCATGGCATGAACGTGTGGGATACGTGTTTTCTAGGCATCACAGTAGTAATGTCGTGGTCACTTTAAGAAGCAGAAGGCTACATTATTATTTAGGACTAAATCTGAGGGCCAACCACAAATGGCATGAAAATAATGGCTTTAATTTTGTCCATCAAGTTGGTGGAATGGAGTAACAATATCAAATTCATCCACCCCTTTTTCTCTCTCACTTTCCCCCTTCCTTCCTCTCTCTGTCTCAGGGTTCACCAGTGATCACTTGAGTGAGTTCAAAAGGGAGCTTAACTCTGCTGTGCTGAAGGACATGCGCTCCAACAAGGACAACATATCGGTCACTGTGCTGGCGGTGGACATCACACGCAAAGAAAGTATGTATAGTGCCCATGTCTGGTCTAGTGGTGGCACTGCAATAGGCTAGTAGTGGGACTGCTGACTCCTGGATACACTTAGGGTGCATTCCAGTAGTCATTTGAGGCAAAGGAAAGTTCAGAATGGTAACATGGACATGTTTTGGACAGGTAGCAAAGAAAAGAGCGTTTGAGTTGGTTGAATGAGCGAAGTAAAAGACGCTCTATCAGTCCTTACCTCCTTTTACCAAGGATGCAGAGGAGGATCCTGTGTGTTAACTGTTGAACTGTTGTTTTTGGTTGTGTGTGTGGTAGCTTGTAGTGCTGTAGGCTGACCAGGTAGTTGATAACTTCCTCCCCATCTCTTCTCCAGGTATGTATGGTTACCATGGGAAACGGATTGCGGACTTCCTGTGCATCACTATGGCAATGCCTCGTCTGATTGCCCCGGCGAAGAGGCTCCTGGAGCAGGGATTTAAGTTTGGACCTTTCCCCATTCAGAGCTTCTCTTCCTACGAGGCTAACATCGACTTTGAGATCAGGTGTGTGTGTGTGTGTTTTTTGTGTGTGTGTTTGTGTGTGTGAGTGAGAGAGAGAGAGTAAAAAAAAGAAGCAGTCCTGGTTTTTCCCTTGACATTTTAACCCAGTTCATTCCCTAACTGCCGGGCCTCTCTTACCCCCCCGTACTGCCTCAACGAGCTGCAACACTCTGACAGTCTAATAAATACAGTTCTATATTTGCTTTCCGAAAAAATGATCACTTGGTTGTGTTTATGACAGTCATGAGTAACATTAGAATACAGAATGTATTTAATTTCAAAGAACACATTATCATTGTCATTAGTTTATGTTACTGTAGGTCATCTGTTGCAGCGTGGTCACGTGTGGAGGACATGAAACAGGGTTTATTCTTGTAAAACATTTTTATTTTGAAATAGTGTTCATCTTTTCATTTTGAGAGTTAATTCACAATGGTAAGTGTGTTGGACACCTCCGAATGTGCTCTTTCTGATACTGTATACAAATCAACACGTCTTACCTGTGTGTGACTCTAGGAGGATTTGAAAAAGTCACTTTTTGGCGCTGTGAAACAAAATGGCGCGTCCTCCTGAAATGGCTTCTAACACTAATGAGACTTATTTAGGATGAGTCTAGGAAGTAGTGGAGCAGGACTTTAAAAGGAGATTAACATGTTTTATTGATATGCAGACAAAATGACTTCCTCAGGGCTTCTAACACTAATGAGACTTATTTAGGATGAGTCTAGGAAGTAGTGGAGCAGGACTTTAAAAGGAGATTAACAGGTTTTATTGATATGCAGACAAAATGACTTCCTCAGGGCTTCGAACACTAATGAGACTTATTTAGGATGAGTCTAGGAAGTAGTGGAGCAGGACTTTAAAAGGAGATTAACAGGTTTTATTGATATGCAGACAAAATGACTTCCTCAGGGCTTCTAACACTAATGAGACTTATTTAGGATGAGTCTAGGAAGTAGTGGAGCAGGACTTTAAAAGGAGATTAACAGGTTTTATTGATATGCAGACAAAATGACTTCCTCAGGGCTTCTAACACTAATGAGACTTATTTAGGATGAGTCTAGGAAGTAGTGGAGCAGGACTTTAAAAGGAGATTAACAGGTTTTATTGATATGCAGACAAAATGACTTCCTCAGGGCTTCTAACACTAATGAGACTTATTTAGGATGAGTCTAGGAAGTAGTGGAGCAGGACTTTAAAAAGGAGATTAACAGGTTTTATTGATATGCAGACAAAATGACT
>NW_027005138.1:0-4299 GCF_036934945.1 Oncorhynchus masou masou
CCCTCGAGGCCTGATGTGAGAGGAAGCCTGAGCAGTACAATTTTGTTATCTCTAGGACGTTCTACATTTAAGTCATTTAGCAGACGCTCTTATCCAGAGCGACTTACAAATGGTCATTATGGCCAAACAGTTGTATTTTTGTTTCATCAGACCAGAGGACATTTCTCCAGAAAGTACGATCTTTGTCCCCATGTGCAGTTGAAAAGCGTAGTCTGGCTTTATTATGGTGGTTTGGACAGGGCTTCTTTCATGCTGGATGGCCTTTCAGGTTTTAATGATATAGGACTTGTTTACTGTGGATATAGATACATTTGTACCTGTTTCCTCCAGCATCTTCACAAGGTCCTTTGCTGTTGTTTTGGGATTGATTTTTCACTTTCGCACCAATGTACGTTCATCTCTAGAAGACAGAACACGTCTCCTTCCTGAGCAGTATGACGGCTGCGTGGTCCCATGGCGTTTATACTTGCATACTATTGTTTGTACAGGTGAACGTGGTACCTTCCGGGCAATGGAAATTGCTCCCAAGGATGAACCAGACTTGTGGAGGTCTACAATTGTTTTTCTGAGGTCTTGACTGATTTCTTTTGATTTTCCCATGATGTCAAACAAAGAGGCACTGAGTTTGAAGGTAGGCCTTGGAATACATCCACAGGTACACCTCCAATTGACTCAAATGTCGTCAATTAGCCTATCAGACGCTTCTAAAGCCATGACATGATTTTCTGGAATTTTCCAAGCCGTTTAAAGGCACAGTCAACTTAGTGTATGTAAACTTCTGACCCACTGGAACTGTAATACAGTGAATGATAAGTTAAACAATCTGTAAACAATTGTTGGGAAAATTACTTGTGGAGTGGTTGAAAAACGAGTTTTAATGACTCCAAGTCTATGTAAACTTTCGACTTCGTCTACAGTATTTATTTTGTACATTTATTTTACCAGGGAAAACATATTGAGAACTAGGTCTCTTTTTCAAATGTGCCCTGCACAATACAACACAAATATACATATTATACACAAAATATATAGTGGCAAGAAAAAGTATGTATGTGAACGATTTGGAGATAATTAATTTCTACGTAAATTGGTCATAACATTTCATCCAATATTCATATAGGTCAAAACAATTGAAAAACAGAGTCTGCTTAAACTAACTGAACACCTCATGTAAACGTTCACATTGCTGGGTGGAAACAGTGTGTGAACCATTGGATTTAATAACTGGTTGACCCTCAATAACCTCAAACAAACTTTTTCTGTAGCTGTGGATCAGACCTGCACAATGGTCAGGAGGAATTTTGGACCATTCCTCTTTACAAAACTGTTTTTCAGCAGTATTCTTGGGATGTCTGGTGTGAACCGCTCTCTTGAGGTCATGCCACAGCATCTCAATCGGGTTGAGGTCAGGACACTGACTGGGCCACTCCATAAGGCGTATTTTCTTCTGATGAAGCCATTCTGTTTATTTCTGTGTTTGGGTCTTTGTCCTGTTGCATCACCCAACTTCTGATGAGCTTCAATTGGCTGACAGATAGCCGAACATTCTCCTGCAAAATGTCTTGATGATAGCAAGCTGCCCAGGCCTCTGAGGCTACAAAGCAGCCCCAAACCATAATGCTCCCTCCAACATACTTTACAGTTGGGATGTAGTTTTGATGTTGGTGTGGTGTGCTTTTTATCTCCACACATAGTGTTTTGTGTTCCTTCCAAACAACTGTAGTTTCATCTGTCCACAGAATATTTTTTCAGTAGCGCTGTGGAATATCCAGGTGCACTTTTTCAAACTCCAGACGTGCAGCAATGTTGTTTTTGGACAGCAGTGGCTTCTTCCGTGGTGTCCTCCCATGAACACCATTCTTGATTAGGGTTTAACGTTTCGTAGACTCGTCAACAGAGATGTTAGCATGTTGCAGAGATTTCTGTAAGTATTTAGCTGACACTCTAGGATTCTTCTTAACCTCACTGGGAGCATTCCACGCTGTGTTCTTGAAGTCATCATTGCAGGACGGTCACTTCTAGGGAGAGTAGCAACCGTGCTGAACTTTCTCCATTTATAGTCTATTTGTCTAACATGCTGACCAGACCGCACACGTCACGTGCGTGAGCATCGCAAAATACATTTAGAAATCACTATTATTAAATTATTGCACCCTCCCTCCTCGAGTGCGCCAATGAGCATCTGTGTTGCCAAGGGTTAAAAAGAACTCTACTTTCTATTTATGACGCAGATCGCGCTGAAAGTCCTGCCTCTCCCATCTCCTCAATGGTTTATAGAAGCAGGTACCCAAGTGCCATCTCCTTATTGGTTATACCCACGTGGGTGATTGAAAGACGAACTGTTTTGCCAGTAGTCGTGGTAATACTGTGAAAGTTTAGATGCCAATCACCACAAAGCCTGGAAGGAGGAGAGATGACTAGAAACGATTCGGTTGGCCATTTTATGTGTGGATTAATTGGCGGAGTAGAGGAACTTGTGCATTTCAGGTAAAATAACAACTCAATGTTTATATCCCAGGACAAATTAGCTAAATTGCCATGCATGTTTAATGTTTTACGACCTGTCCCCAAATTAATGTCACTAGTTCAGAGTTTGTTTTTCTATTTTAACCTGCGTGTTATGATCGCGTTTGGTGTAGGGGGACAAAATAAATGTATGCACGATAGTGCACGATGGAGCACCCACGCAGACGGTTTGGGTTCCTTGTTACCGTGGACTGATGAACGTCAAGGCTTTTAGAGATACTTTTGTAACCCTTTCCAGCTTTATATAAATCAATAATTCTTAATCTTAAGTCTCCTGAAATCGTTTTTGTTTGAGGCATGGTTCACATCAGGCAATGCTTCTTGTGAATTGCAAACTCAAATTTTGTGTGTTTTTTATAGGGCAAGGCGGATCTAACCAACATCTCGCCTGATGATTGATTGGACTCCATTTAGCTTTTGGAGAAGTTAGCCTAAGGGTTCACATACTTTTTCCATCTACACCTTTAATGTTTAAATTACGTATTCAATCATTTGTGTGTTATTACTTTAAGTACACTGTCATTTGTTGTAACTTAGATGAAGATCAGATCACATTTGATTACCAATTTATGCAGACATCCAGGTAATTCCAAAGAACCACTTACATACATACAGTGGTGAGAAAAGGTATGTATGTATGTATGTATGTATGTATGTATGTATGTATGTATGTATGTATGTATGTATGTATGTATGTATGTATGTATGTATGTATGTATGTATGTATGTATGTACATATACACATATACATACAGTGGGGAGAACAAGTATTTGATACACTGCCGATTTTGCAGGTTTTCCTACTTACAAAGCATTTAGAGGTCTGTAATTTTTATCATAGGTACACTTCTGTGAGAGATGGAATCTAAAACAAAATCCAGAAAATTACATTGTATGATTTTTAAGTAATTAATTTGCATTTTATTGCATGACATAAGTATTTGATCATCCTACCAACCAGTAAAATTCCAGCTCTTACAGACCTGTTAGTTTTACTTTAAGAAGCCCTCCCTGTTCCTCCACTCATTACCTGTATTAACTGCACCTGCTTGAACTCGTTACCTGTATATAAAAGACACTTGTCCACACACTAATCAAACAGACCCAACCTCTCCACAATGGCCAAGACCAGACAGTTGTGTTAGATTCCGTCTCTCACAGCTTGACGCGCACCATGATACAAATTACAGACCTCTACATGCTTTGTAGAGGCTATATACAGTTCTCCCCACTGTATATACATACACACAAAAACACAGTCATGTGGAGGACAAGTAAACATCACATCATCCAGAGAAACATCACATCATCCAGAAAAACAGCTACATTCTTCCCACAACACAGGAGGCTGCTGATGGGTGAATGGGTCATAATAAACAGATTGACCAATGGTGTTTATATAAATAGTGAAGAGCACATGTCCCAAATTTTGACACGTGGGTACACCAAGAAATTCTTGACTTTAACCCCATCAATCACGATGGACTGAGTTCTGTCAATATCAAGACAACTTTAGCCAATAAAATAGCATGATCAACAGTTTGGTATTAGTGCTATGCCCAGGCCTAAACCTGATTGGTTTACATTCTAAATATATTTCTCAGATAAAAAGATCAATGTTGTACGTTTACAAAGGGTTCAAGAATCTTAGCTAGACAAGGCTTGAATGGGGCGATAATGATTAAGATCACTACTATCCCCGCCTTATGGAGCAAGTAATAAGAGCTGATTTCCATACTTTTGGAATTTTGGCACCAGCCCCGACCTTGCTCT
>NW_027005139.1:0-4299 GCF_036934945.1 Oncorhynchus masou masou
ACTCCAATATGTTGTAGCTAGGAGCAGTAATTTAATATTAAGGTGCAGCACGGCACATTTCAGTCAGAGAATTTGGTAGAAAGTAATTCCAGCTGATTATATGTTGTAGCGGGTTATTAAATGTAGATGGAGATCAATCAATTATTGAGTTGACACATCTATGTCACAAATTGAATGAGTCATATTGTTTGAAATGGATTGAATTAGATTTTTGGTTAAATTAAAATGTGATTCAGAGAAACAAACACATTATATTTTAGTAATGAAAAGCAACAAACACCAGTTGAAACAGGACCATAAAATAAAATGTAATCATACATTTCTCTAGAGAAAAAATATATAAATATATATAAAACTGGACTCATCTGAAATGGTAACCGAATCAGAATGTCAATACAGGGCCTGATGGCTGAAACCCATTTCCACTGTGGACACATTAAATATTTATATCGTAGCTTGTCTGAAGGTTATGCAGTGTTTTGAGTCTCTAGATTACACATTAACATTGATGAGATCGACTTTCCCATGGATAGCAGCTGTCGTCCCTGTCAGTGGACATTTTACCAGGTAAATCTTGGTGGGTCAAAAGAAGGATGTGGGATGTATGTCAGCAAAGCCACAACACAACTCAAACAATACATGAAATGCACTATACCACTGCTGCACCTGGCTTTCAACAGAGCCTTGTCTGGCAGCAAAACAGTTCATTCAGCTTCATTTACTGTCTTTAGAAAAAACATAGCTGATATGGCTGACTTGCTTAAAACAAACGTGGTTTCTACTGACAACTGAGATGTACAAACTACGGGATGACAAGCGGATAAGAGGCAATCTGTAACAGATTAAGACATTAATGAGAGAGCCGACGAAGTAATATAACTAATTGTTCAGACTTTTGAAATGTACAGCGACAGAATTCAGAACATGGGCAGTTCTTACTGTATTCTCCTGTACACCAATTCAGAACCGTAGGATAAATAAAGGGGCATATAAACAGACAATGATAGCTTTTACAATATTCAATGATTACATTTATCAAAAAAACAGGTTATAGGCTATTTAGCACCACCAAGTCAGAACAGTCGGGTAGAAATTAAGACTAGTGAAAAGACTAGGTGAAAATAGGCCAAATTATTAGGGTGAGGAACATGGGCTATTAACAGCTTACTACACAACATACACTTAGTATTACTTTCATAGCTACAGTAAACATATCTACCTGGCATATTATATAATTTATGCAGCAGCATACAAGACAATTTTGCACTCACCACTCGTTGTTGAATTTCCGATTACCAACTTGTTGTGTCATGTTTATGTCCAATGACCAATGAGCACTGATACATTTTATCTATCATTTCTTCATTATTTCTCTTCATATGACAATAATTAAAAATGATTTTTCAGTAGATTGTTAACTTGATTCATGATGATGACTGCTAGCTAATATTCTGTAAGTATGATGTTGACATGATCAGTACCATCAAAGCTACTGTTGTATATATAACGTGATTTGACATAATTTGATCTGTTGTAAACTACCTTAAACCTTCTTGATTGGCAATTCTAATGTAATTCTACGACAGCACCCAAGGGCTTGAATTTTAGATGCAAAACAGGCAAGGCCCCCCCCCCCCTGAAAAGAACTGTTCAAAACAGTTGGGGCTCTGCCTTGCATGCTCTTTTATAGCAAGAAACCAACCTTCATATATCCTTGGTGAAAGATTATTCTTTGTTTTTTCTAGTCACACCTAATGAAGGTGTCCATGGTGCAGAAAACTGACAGTTATTTCTGTTACCTGCGGCTTCTTTGGTCAAAGCTGAAAGACACACCTGCAGTCCACACCTCTGACTCCCATTTGCATCTCCCTCCTACCATCCCTTTATCCACTGTCTGTTTCGAACCCTCCGGAGGAGAAACAGTCACTTAACCAACTGAGCCACGAATCCCAGAAGATGAGGCAGACACAGCAGTACTTAAGACGGTGTATTTAATAAAGAAAAAATCCTAAAATACAAAAAATGGCAAATCCTGTAGGAAAAACACAAAAAGACCTCAAAAGAAACTCACCAAAAAAATAAACAAAAACAAAAAAACAGAATACCACAAGAACTTCACCCGGAATCGACAAGAGCACACAGAACACTAGGGCAGGGTGCTAACATACAAACACAGAGCACAGAACTGAGGGAAACAAAGGGTTTAAATACAATCAGGGGAAACGAGACACAGGTCTCGGGGGATCAAGGGAAAAAACACAGGGACAAAAAGCACAATGGGGACATCTCTGACAAAAACCCGGAAACAACCCTGGCCAAATCCTGACATCCACTCTGTTTCCTCCTCCAATCCTCCCTTTATCCATCTCTGTTTCCTCCCCCTCCACTCCTCCCTTTATCCCTCTCTGTTTCCTCTCCCTATCTTCCCTTTATCCTCCTCCTCTCTCCTATCCTCCCTTTATCCCCTCTGTTTCCTCCCCTCCTACCCTCCCTTTATCCCCTCTGTTTCCTCCCTCCTATCCTCCCTTTATCCCCTCTGTTTCTCCCTCCTACCCTCCCTTTATCCCCTCTGTTTTCCTCCCTCATATCCTCCCTTTATCCCTCTGTTTCCTCCCCCTCCTACCCTCCCTTTATCCCTCTGTTTCCTTCCCATATCCTCCCCTTTATCATCTCTGTTTCCTCCCTCCTCCCCCTTTATCCCCTCTGTTTCTTCCCCTCCTACTCCTCCCTTTATACCCTCTGTATCTTCACTCCTACCCTCCCTTTATACCCTCTGTATCTTCCCTCCTACCCTCCCTTTATCCTCTGTATCCTCCCTCCTATCATCCTCCTTTTATCCCCTCTGGTTTCTCCTACCTCCCTTATCCCTCTGTTTCTCCCTAACCTCCCTATCCCTCCGTCCCTCCCATCATCCTGTCTCCCTCATCTCTGTCTCATCTCTCCCATCATCCCCTGTTTCTCCATCTAACCCTCTGCCTCCCACCTCCATCTCTCCCATCATCCCCTGTCTCCTCATCTCTGTCTTAATCCCCTCTCTCTCCATCTGTCTTCATCCCCTGTCCTCCATCTCTCCCATCATCCGCTGTTCTCCATCTCTACCATAATCCCCTGTTTCTCCATCTCTATGTGCCTCCTACCTGCATCTCTAATTCGCAGTTGTACTGGGGGTAGAGAGAGGGGGGAGTGGAGGGACTTGGGAGGGAGAGTATGGATGACGAAGGGGGGGATAGAGAGGTAGAAAGAATGATGGTGGGAGGAGGGATGAAGAGAGAATAGATTTTTAAAAAGGATAGAAAGATGTCCCCCTGGGACCAGCATGGTTCTGGCAGGCTAATTGAAGTTGCATGGA
Source organism: Oncorhynchus masou masou (assembly GCF_036934945.1). Taxonomy (NCBI): domain Eukaryota; kingdom Metazoa; phylum Chordata; class Actinopteri; order Salmoniformes; family Salmonidae; genus Oncorhynchus; species Oncorhynchus masou. Next base: position 3,350 of record NW_027005139.1, read on the forward strand.
AGAGAATCAGAGCTGTCACTCTACTGAGCAACAGACATAACACAGTCACACCACGTCCCTGTCCGTTCTAATGTGGTGTTACGATGACCAGTAAGCTGTGTTTGTGCACACACGGGAGTTTCTCTTTTTCATTGTTGGAAAAAGGATTATGGAACTCTCTTCAAGACTGCAAGTCTCTCTCTCTCTCACTCATCACTCCTCCTCTTCCCTGTCTCACTCCTCTCTCTCTCTCTCTCTCACTCCCTCCTCTTCCCTTGTCTCACTCCCTCTCTCCCTCTCAAATATGACAAAACAGTTTTTAGAATTATTTTGTAAATTCAATTGATTGGACATGATTTGGAAAGGCACACACCTGTCTATATAGGTCCCACGGTTGACAGTGCATGTCAGAGCAAACCAAGCCATGAGGTTGAAGGAATTGTCCGTACAGTTCAGAGACAGTATTGTGTCGAGAGGCACAGATCTGGGGAAGGGTACCAACAAATGTTTGCAGCATTGAAGGTCCCCAAGAACACAGTGGCCGCCATCATTTTTAAATGGAAGAAGTTTGGAACCACCAAGACTCTTCCTAGAGCTGGTGGACAAGAACTATGGTGTACTAGAGACAGAGAGAAGTTGGCTCACCATGTGTTCTCGTGTTAACCTCTTCACTGTCCCTACTGAGCAAACACAGGGTCTCTAGGAAACCCAGTGGCATATTTTACGTTATGCCAGGGGCTTGAGAGGAGTCTCCCTGAAGTTTCAACACAACAGCTGTCTGGAGCACCAGTCTATTGTAACATTATGCCAGGGTCTCTAATGCTCCGTCTGAGGCTGGTATGAGAAGTCTCTAATGCTCCTTCTGAGGCTGGTATGAGAAAGTTCCTTCTCTAATGCTCCTTCCTGAGGCTGGTATGAGAAGTCTCTAATGCTTCCCCCTGCCTCCCTCCCTCTACGCCCCCTCACTATCA
>NW_027005140.1:0-4298 GCF_036934945.1 Oncorhynchus masou masou
AGCTGCGTGGGCCTGGTGGAGCCAGCGAGCTGCGCGGGCCCTAGTGGAGCCAGCGAGCTGCGCGGGCCCTGGTGGAGCCAGCTGGCTGCGTGGGCCCTAGTGGAGCCAGCGAGCTGCGCGGGCCCTAGTGGAGCCAGCTGGCTGCGCGGGCCCTAGTGGAGCCAGCGAGCTGTGCGGGCCCTAGTGGAGCCAGCTAGGCTGCAGCTGGGCCCTAGTGGAGCCAGCTAGCTGCGCGGGCCCTAGTGGAGCCAGCTAGCTGCGCGGGCCCTAGTGGAGCCAGCTAGCTGCGCGGGCCCTAGTGGAGCCAGCTAGCTGCGCGGGCCCTAGTGGAGCCAGCTTGCTGCGCGGGCCCTAGTGGAGCCAGCTAGCTGCGCGGACCCTAGTGGAGCCAGCTTGCTGCGCGGGCCCTAGTGGAGCCAGCTAGCTGCGTGGGCCCTAGTGGAGACAGCTAGCTGCGTGGGCCCTAGTGGAGCCAACTAGCTGCGCGGGCCCTAGTGGAGCCAGCTAGCTGCGTGGGCCCTAGTGGAGCCAGCTAGCTGCGTGGGCCCTAGTGGAGCCAACTAGCTGCGTGGGCCCTAGTGGAGCCAGCTTGCTGCGCGGGCCCTAGTGGAGCCGACCGATACGCTCCTTTTTGTGTTTGTCTTTGTACATAGTTAATCATTTAGCATTTCAAACTTCTCTCTCTTTTGAAACTTTTTGTGTTTCATGTTAGCTGTTAATTTGCGATTGTTTATTTCACTTGCTTTGCCAAGGTTAATATATGTCTCCCATGACAATAAAGCCCCTTTGAATCGAATTGAGAGAGAGAGAGAGACAGAGAGAGAGAGAGAGAGAGACAGAGAGAGAGAGACAGAGAGAGTCGTCACAGTATATTATAGGTCAGTTACAATTCCTCTCACACCTACGGGCCTCCTCCCTCTCTCCCGCTCTCTTTCCCTCTCTGCTTCCTCCCTCTATCCAGCCCGTCACGGCTAATGTGTGCTGGAGAGGAGGGGGACTGAGTGTGTAACTAATAGCCGCTAAGTGATTCGTCTAAGCACTCTCCAATCAGAGCTCTAGATTAGGCTATTAAGACTAAAGTGGAATGGTTCCTGAACGACAATTAATCAATTAACTTCACCATATCCTGCTCTGAACTCTGACCCTGTATGTGAGTGTGTATGTAGCGTGTGTGTAACCAGTTTCAGTCGCTGTGACCTGGGTCAGTAATGGTAAAGCATTAATAGTTCTCATGTTACTGAATGAACCCACTGGCACAATATGTTACTGTGTGTGTGTGTGTGTGTGTGTGTGTGTGTGTGTGTGTGTGTGTGTGTGTGTGTGTGTGTGTGTGTGTCTTAAGCAAAGTTGGGAGAGAGAAAGAGTGAGAGAGAAAGAGAGAGAGTTAAGGAAAGCTTTGACTATGTACAGACTCAGTGAGCATAGCCTTGTTATTGAGAAAGGCCGCCGTAGACAGACCTGGCTCTCAAGAGAAGACAGGCTATGTGCTCACTGCCCACAAAATGAGGTGGAAACTGAGCTGCACTTCCTAACCTCCTGTCAAATGTATGACCATATTAAAGACACATATTTCCCTCAGATTACACAGACCCACAAATAATTTGAAAACAATCCCGATTTTGATAAACTCCCATATCTACTGGGTGAAATACCAGTGTGCCATCACAGCAGCAAGATTTGTGAACTGTTGCCACAAGAAAAGGGCAACCAGTGAAGAACAAACACCATTGTAAATACAAACCATATTTATGTTTATTTATTTTCCCTTTTGTACTTTAACTATTTGCACATAATATGACATAATATGAGAGAGAGAGAAATATGAGAGGGAGAGAGAGAGAGAGAGAGAGAGAGAGAGAGAGAGGGGCAGACAGAGGGAGATAGTAAGAGAGAGAAAGCAATTGGGAGTGGGCAGGCAGGTTAGCAACAAAAGGAAGGAAGGAAGGAAATGAGAGGAGGGGAGGGGAGTGGAGGAGGGGGGATTTGATGAATGACTAAGAAACAATGGAAATCTCCGGTTAGAATATCCACCCTGTTCTGTGTTTCCTGGTATAGGAATGCACTGTACACTGAACTAGCCTCAGAAGTACTGGAACACACACACACAGAGACGCTCGCACTCACAAACACACAACACGCGGGGGCAGAAGTCCAGAATAGAGGAACTTCTGAGAGCTTATAAGGAAAGTAGGGAGAGAGAGCGACAGACAGACAGACAGAGCGACAGACAGGCAGACAGACAGACAGACAGACAGACAGACAGACAGACAGACAGACAGACAGACAGACAGACAGACAGACAGACAGACAGACAGACAGAGGGAGATAGAGGGTGATTGAAAGAGAGAACGAGATGGTGGAAGAGGGAGTGAGAGAAGGAGGGAGAGAGCATGATTTACCATTTCCTCTCCTCTCTTTAGCATAGACTATTAGTCTATAAGGAGAGGTCTTGACCTCCAGTTCTCTAACAGATGTAGATTCATCTAGAGGAAGAGATGGTTCCCTATGGGCTCTCTGGGGCTTATAGAGGAGACTGGTGACACACACACACACACACACACACGGGCAGAAGGCCAGGTGAGCTCAACTTCTCCAACAAAGAAGAATAGAGGAACTTTTGAGAGTTATAAGCAAAGCAGGGAGGGAAAGAGAGAGAGAGAGACAGAGAGAGAGAGAGAGAGAGAGAGAGAGAGAGAGAGAGAGAGAGAGAGAGAGAGAGAGAGAGAGAGAGAGAGAGAGAGAGAGAGAGAGAGCGAGAGACGAGACAGACAGACAGGCAGAAAGACAGAGGGAGATTGAAAGAGAATGAAAGAGATCGGGAGTGGGCAGGCAGGTTAGCAACAAAAGGACGGAAGCAAACGAGAGGAGAGAAAAAAAGAGGGGGGGGTGGAGGATTTGATGAATGACTAAGAAACAATGGAAATCTCCGGTTAGAATATCCACCCTGTTCTGTGTTTCCTGAACTAGCCTCAGGAGCACTGAAACACACACACACACGCACACGCACACGCACACACCATCCCAATCATTGTACTTGAAAGCAGCAGGTCTATGATCTATAAATAAACACAGTGTCTTTGTTAATAAATAAATAATATCAAATAAATAAATAAAACAGCTCCCCATCCATTTCTATCTACACATAAATAATATAGAGCTCTTCCATTTGGATAGGCCACAGAGAGCTCACACTGGAGACACACACACACACACACGCACAAGTAAGTGCGCACACAGACACACACAACTCAGGCGCGCTAGCACGCAGACTACGCCACCCACACACACGTCTCTCTTCCTTCCCTATTTCTCCCCTTCTTTCATCCATTCGCCACGTCAATTATTCTCTGTGTACATTCTCTCCATTCTCAGCCTCTCTCCAATCGCGTGGAAGTTTACCGGTGGCGTGCACAGACTTGAAGACGTTATCGCAGGTGCAGCGAAATGCTTGTGTTTCCAGCTCCTACAGTGCAGCTATAATACCAATACAATACAATAATAATCCAGAAGAATTATTAGAGTGAGCAACGTCAGACACCAGATTATAAATATATATATATATATATATGATATATATATATATATATATATATATATATATATATATATATATATATATATATATAAAATGGTGTGTATAGACAGTATGTATAGTATACTGTAAGAGAACAGGTGTGTACAGCAGTAGTCATACAGGAGGAGCCTTGACTACATTATATAATACATTATATAGGATGAGGCATTACTAGAACAGTATATAACATATAAAGTGGGTATAACAGTATGCAAACATGAGTAAAGTGACCAGTGTTCCATGACTACATATGCAGGGCAACAGTCTAAGGTGCAGGGTTGAGTACCGGGTGATGGGCCAGATAGTAACAGACTAAGGTTCAGGGCAGGGTACTGGGTGATGGCCGGATAGTAACAGACTAAAGTTCAGGGCAGGGTACTGGATGATGGCCAGATAGTAACAGACTAAAGTTCAGGGCAGGGTACTGGATGATGGCCAGATAGTAACAGGACTACAGTTCAGGGCAGGGTACTGGATGATGGCCAGATAGTAACAGACTACAGTTCAGGGCAGGGTACTGGGTGGAGGCCGGATAGTAACAGACTAAAGTTCAGGGCAGGGTACTGGGCGGAGGCCGGATAGTAACAGACTAACAGTTCAGGGCAGGGTACTGGGTGGAGGCCGGATAGTAACAGACTAAAGTTCAGGACAGGGTACTGGGCTGGAGGCCGGATAGTAACAGACTAAAGTTCAGGGCAGGGTACTGGGTGGAGGCCGGATAGTA
>NW_027005141.1:0-60000 GCF_036934945.1 Oncorhynchus masou masou
ATTAACCCAGTCAGAGGAGTCATTTACCCAGTCAGATAGAGGATTTATTTACACAGTCAGATATAGAGGAGTTATATCAGAGGAGTTATTAACCCAGTCAGAGGAGTTATAACCCAGTCACCCAGTCAGATATAGAGGAGTTATTAACCCAGTCAGATATAGAGGAGTTATTAACCCAGTCAGATATAGAGGAGTTATTAACCCAGTCAGAGGAGTTATTCACCCAGTCAGAGGTTATTAACCCAGTTGATATAGAGGGAGTTAACCTAGTCAGATATAGAATAAAGGAGTTATTAACCCAGTCAGAGGATTTATTCACCCAGTCAGAGAGAGTTATTAACCAGTCAGTTATTCAGTTGATATAGAGGAGTTATTAACCAGTTAGATATAGAGGAGTTATTAATAGAGGAGTTATTAACCCAGTCAGATATAGAGGAGTTATTAACCCAGTCAGATATAGAGGAGTTATTAACCCAGTCAGATATAGAGGAGTTATTTACCCAGTTAGATATAGAGGAGTTATTAACAGTCAGATATAGAGGAGTTATTTACCCAGTCAGATATAGAGGAGTTATTTACCCAGTCAGATATAGAGGAGTTGTTAACCCAGTCAGAGGAGTTATTAACCCAGTCAGAGGAGTTATTTATTTACCCAGTTAGATATAGAGGAGTTATTCACCCAGTCAAGTCAGATATAGAGGAGTTATTTACCCAGTCAGATATAGAGGAGTTATTTATATAGCCCAGTCAGTTATTCACCCAGTCAGTTACACAGTCAGATATAGAGGAGTTATTTACCAAGTCAGATATAGAGGATATAGAGGAGTTATTAACCCAGTCAGATATAGAGGAGTTATTCAGATATAGAGGAGTTATTAACCCAGTCAGAGGAGTTATTAACCCAGTCAGATATAGAGAGGAGTTATTTACCCAGTCAGATATAGAGGAGTTATTTACCCAGTCAGATATCAGATATAGAGAGTTATTAACCCAGTCAGAGGAGTTATTAACCCAGTTATTCAGAGGAGTTATTAACACCAGTCAGAGGAGTTATTAATTTAACCAGTCAGTCAGATATAGAGTTATTTACTCCAGAGTTATTAACCCAGTCAGATATAGAGGAGTTATTAACCCAGTCAGATATAGAGGAGTTATTAACCCAGTCAGATATATAGGAGTTATTAACCCAGTTACACAGTCAGATATAGAGGGAGCATAACTCCAGTCAGAGGAGTTATTTACCAAGTCAGATATAGAGGAGTTATTAACCCAGTCAGATATATAGGAGTTATTTACACAGTCAGATATAGAGGAGTTATTTACCAAGTCAGATATAGAGGAGTTATTAACCCAGTCAGATATAGTTATTTACCCAGTCAGATATAGAGGAGTTATTAACCCAGTCAGATATAGAGGAGTTATTAACCCAGTCAGAGGTTATTAACCCAGTTGATATAGAGGAGTTATTTACCCAGTTAGATATAGAGGAGTTATTAACCCGGTCAGAGGAGTTATTAACCCAGTCAGAGGAGTTATTTACCCAGTCAGATATAGAGGAGTTATTAACCCAGTCAGATATAGAGGAGTTATTTACCCAGTCAGATATAGAGGAGTTATTCACCCAGTCAGATATAGAGGAGTTATTAACCCAGTCAGATATAGAGGAGTTATTAACCCAGTCAGAGAGGTTATGAACCCAGTCAGATATAGAGGAGTTATTTACCCAGTTAGATATAGAGGAGTTATTCACCCAGTCAGATATAGAGTTATTTACCCAGTCAGATATAGAGGAGTTATTCACCCAGTCAGATATAGAGGAGTTATTAACCCAGTCAGATATAGAGGAGTTATTTACCCTGTCAGTTATTCGCCCAGTCAGTTATTCACCCAGTCAGTTATTCACCCAGTCAGATATAGAGGAGTTATTTACCAAGTCAGATATAGAGGAGTTATTAAACCAGTCTGATGATTTATTTACCCAGTCAGATATAGAGGAGTTATTAACCCAGTCAGATATAGAGGAGTTATTAACCCAGTCTGATATTGAGGAGTTATTCACCCAGTCAGATATAGAGGAGTTATTCACCCAGTCAGATATAGAGGAGTTATTTACCTAGTCAGAGAGGTTATTAACCCAGTCAGATATAGAGTAGTTATTAACCCAGTCAGATATAGAGGAGTTATTAAACCGAGTCAGAGGAGTTATTAACCCAGTCAGAGAGGTTATTAACCCAGTCAGAGGAGTTATTAACCCAGTCAGATATAGAGGAGTTATTAACCCAGTCAGAGAGGTTATTAACCCAGTCAGAGGAGTTATTCACCCAGTCAGATATAGAGGAGTTATTAACCCAGTCAGAGAGGTTATTAACCCAGTCAGATATATAGTAGTTATTTACCCAATCAGATATAGAGGAGCTATTTACCCAGTCAGATATAGAGGAGTTATTCACCCAGTCAGATATAGAGGAGTTATTCACCAGTCAGATATAGAGGAGTTATTAACCCAGTCAGAGGAGTTATTAACCCAGTCAGATATAGAGGAGTTATTAACCTAGTCAGATATAGAGGAGTTATTAACCCAGTCAGAGGAGTTATTAACCCAGTCAGATATAGAGGAGTTATTGTTCCAGTCAGAGGAGTTATTAACCCAGTCAGATATAGAGGAGTTATTAACCCAGTCAGAGGAGTTATTCACCCAGTCAGATATAGAGGAGTTATTAACCCAGTCAGATATAGAGGAGTTATTAACCCAGTCAGAGGAGTTATTCACCCAGTCAGAGGAGTTATTAACCCAGTCAGATATAGAGGAGTTATTAACCCAGTCAGATATAGAGGAGTTATTAACCCAGTCAGAGGAGTTATTTACCCAGTCAGATATAGAGGAGTTATTAACCCAGTCAGATATAGAGGAGTTATTAACCCAGTCAGAGGAGTTATTTACCCAGTCAGATATAGAGGAGTTATTTACCCAGTCAGATATAGAGGGAGTTATTTACCCAGTCAGATATAGAGGAGTTATTTACCCAGTCAGATATAGAGGAGTTATTCACCCAGTCAGAGAGTTATTAACCCAGTCAGAGGGAGTTATTTACCTGTCAGATATAGAGGAGTTATTTACCCAGTCAGATATATAGGAGTTATTTACACAGTCAGATATAGAGGAGTTATTTACCAAGTCAGATATAGAGGAGTTATTAACCCAGTCAGATATAGAGGAGTTATTCACCCAGTCAGAGGAGTTATTAACCCAGTCAGAGGAGTTATTTACCCAGTCAGATATAGAGGATTTATTTACACAGTCAGATATAGAGGAGTTATTAACCCAGTCAGAGGAGTTATTAACCCAGTCAGAGGAGTTATTAACCCAGTCAGAGGAGTTATTTACCCAGTCAGATATAGAGGAGTTATTAACCCAGTCAGATATAGAGGAGTTATTAACCCAGTCAGATATAGAGGAGTTATTAACCCAGTCAGATATATAGGAGTTATTTACACAGTCAGATATAGAGGAGTTATTAACCCAGTCAGAGGTTATTAACCCAGTTGATATAGAGGAGTTATTTACCCAGTTAGATATAGAGGAGTTATTAACCCGGTCAGAGGAGTTATTAACCCAGTCAGAGGATTTATTTACCCAGTCAGATATAGAGGAGTTATTAACCCAGTCAGAGGTTATTAACCCAGTTGATATAGAGGAGTTATTTACCCAGTTAGATATAGAGGAGTTATTAACCCGGTCAGAGGAGTTATTAACCCAGTCAGATATAGAGGAGTTATTAACCCAGTCAGATATAGAGGAGTTATTAACCCAGTCAGAGGTTATTAACCCAGTTGATATAGAGGAGTTATTTACCCAGTTAGATATAGAGGAGTTATTAACCCGGTCAGAGGAGTTATTAACCCAGTCAGAGGAGTTATTTACCCAGTCAGATATAGGAGTTATTTACCCAGTCAGATATAGAGGAGTTATTAACCCAGTCAGATATAGAGGAGTTATTAACCCAGTCAGAGGTTTGAACCCAGTCAGATATAGAGGAGTTATTTTACCCAGTTAGATATAGAGGAGTTATTCACCCAGTCAGATATAGAGTTATTTACCCAGTCAGATATAGAGGAGTTATTAACCCAGTCAGATATAGAGGAGTTATTAACCCAGTGGGATATAGAGGAGTTATTTACCCTGTCAGTTATTCGCCCAGTCAGTTATTCACCCAGTCAGTTATTCACCCAGTCAGATATAGAGGAGTTATTTACCAAGTCAGATATAGAGGAGTTATTAACCCAGTCAGATGAGTTATTTACCCAGTCAGATATAGAGGAGTTATTAACCCAGTCAGATATAGAGGAGTTATTAACCCAGTCAGATATAGAGGAGTTATTAACCCAGTCAGATATAGAGGAGTTATTAACCCAGTCAGATATAGAGGAGTTATTCACCCAGTCAGATATAGAGGAGTTATTCACCCAGTCAGATATAGAGGAGTTATTTACCCAGTCAGAGAGGTTATTAACCCAGTCAGATATAGAGTAGTTATTAACCCAGTCAGTTATTAACCGAGTCAGAGGAGTTATTAACCCAGTCAGATATAGAGGAGTTATTAACCCAGTCAGAGAGGTTATTAACCCAGTCAGAGGAGTTATTCACCCAGTCAGATATAGAGGAGTTATTAACCCAGTCAGAGAGGTTATTAACCCAGTCAGATATATAGTAGTTATTTACCCAATCAGATATAGAGGAGTTATTTACCCAGTCAGATATAGAGGAGTTATTCACCCAGTCAGATATAGAGGAGTTATTAACCCAGTCAGAGGAGTTATTAACCCAGTCAGATATAGAGGAGTTATTAACCCAGTCAGAGGAGTTATTAACCCAGTCAGATATAGAGGAGTTATTAACCCAGTCAGAGGAGTTATTAACCCAGTCAGATATAGAGGAGTTATTAACCCAGTCAGAGGAGTTATTCAGTCAGATATAGAGGAGTTATTAACCCAGTCAGAGGAGTTATTAACCCAGTCAGATAACTCCAGTCAGAGGAGTTATTAACCCAGTCAGATATAGAGGAGTTATTAACCCAGTCAGAGGAGTTATTCACCCAGTCAGATATAGAGGAGTTATTCACCCAGTCAGAGGAGTTATTTACCCAGTCGGATATAGAGGAGTTATTCACCCAGTCAGATATAGAGGAGTTATTTACCAAGTCAGATATAGAGGAGTTATTAACCCAGTCAGATATAGTTATTTACCCAGTCAGATATAGAGGAGTTATTAACCCAGTCAGAGGTTATTAACCCAGTTGATATAGAGGAGTTATTTACCCAGTTAGATATAGAGGAGTTATTAACCCGGTCAGAGGAGTTATTAACCCAGTCAGAGGAGTTATTTACCCAGTCAGATATAGAGGAGTTATTAACCCAGTCAGATATAGAGGAGTTATTTACCCAGTCAGATATAGAGGAGTTATTCACCCAGTCAGATATAGAGGAGTTATTAACCCAGTCAGATATAGAGGAGTTATTAACCCAGTCAGAGAGGTTATGAACCCAGTCAGATATAGAGGAGTTATTTACCCAGTTAGATATAGAGGAGTTATTCACCCAGTCAGATATAGAGTTATTTACCCAGTCAGATATAGAGGAGTTATTCACCCAGTCAGATATAGAGGAGTTATTAACCCAGTCAGATATAGAGGAGTTATTTACCCTGTCAGTTATTCGCCCAGTCAGTTATTCACCCAGTCAGTTATTCACCCAGTCAGATATAGAGGAGTTATTTACCAAGTCAGATATATAGAGGAGTTATTAAACCAGTCAGATGAGTTATTTACCCAGTCAGATATAGAGGAGTTATTAACCCAGTCAGATATAGAGGAGTTATTAACCCAGTCAGATATAGAGGAGTTATTAACCCAGTCAGATATAGAGGAGTTATTCACCCAGTCAGATATAGAGGAGTTATTCACCCAGTCAGATATAGAGGAGTTATTTACCCAGTCAGAGAGGTTATTAACCCAGTCAGATATAGAGTAGTTATTAACCCAGTCAGATATAGAGGAGTTATTAACCGAGTCAGAGGAGTTATTAACCCAGTCAGAGAGGTTATTAACCCAGTCAGAGGAGTTATTAACCCAGTCAGATATAGAGGAGTTATTAACCCAGTCAGAGAGGTTATTAACCCAGTCAGAGGAGTTATTCACCCAGTCAGATATAGAGGAGTTATTAACCCAGTCAGAGAGGTTATTAACCCAGTCAGATATATAGTAGTTATTTACCCAATCAGATATAGAGGAGCTATTTACCCAGTCAGATATAGAGGAGTTATTCACCCAGTCAGATATAGAGGAGTTATTCACCCAGTCAGATATAGAGGAGTTATTAACCCAGTCAGAGGAGTTATTAACCCAGTCAGATATAGAGGAGTTATTAACCCAGTCAGATATAGAGGAGTTATTAACCCAGTCAGAGGAGTTATTAACCCAGTCAGATATAGAGGAGTTATTAACCCAGTCAGAGGAGTTATTAACCCAGTCAGATATAGAGGAGTTATTAACCCAGTCAGAGGAGTTATTCACCCAGTCAGATATAGAGGAGTTATTAACCCAGTCAGATATAGAGGAGTTATTAACCCAGTCAGAGGAGTTATTCACCCAGTCAGAGGAGTTATTAACCCAGTCAGATATAGAGGAGTTATTAACCCAGTCAGATATAGAGGAGTTATTAACCCAGTCAGAGGAGTTATTTACCCAGTCAGATATAGAGGAGTTATTAACCCAGTCAGATATAGAGGAGTTATTAACCCAGTCAGAGGAGTTATTTACCCAGTCAGATATAGAGGAGTTATTTACCCAGTCAGATATAGAGGAGTTATTTACCCAGTCAGATATAGAGGAGTTATTTACCCAGTCAGATATAGAGGAGTTATTCACCCAGTCAGAGGAGTTATTAACCCAGTCAGAGGAGTTATTTACCAAGTCAGATATAGAGGAGTTATTTACCCAGTCAGATATATAGGAGTTATTTACACAGTCAGATATAGAGGAGTTATTTACCAAGTCAGATATAGAGGAGTTATTAACCCAGTCAGATATAGAGGAGTTATTCACCCAGTCAGAGGAGTTATTAACCCAGTCAGAGGAGTTATTTACCCAGTCAGATATAGAGGAGTTATTTACCCAGTCAGATATAGAGGAGTTATTAACCCAGTCAGAGGAGTTATTAACCCAGTCAGAGGAGTTATTAACCCAGTCAGAGGAGTTATTTACCCAGTCAGATATAGAGGAGTTATTAACCCAGTCAGATATAGAGGAGTTATTAACCCAGTCAGATATAGAGGAGTTATTAACCCAGTCAGATATATAGGAGTTATTTACACAGTCAGATATAGAGGAGTTATTAACCCAGTCAGAGGTTATTAACCCAGTTGATATAGAGGAGTTATTTACCCAGTTAGATATAGAGGAGTTATTAACCCGGTCAGAGGAGTTATTAACCCAGTCAGAGGATTTATTTACCCAGTCAGATATAGAGGAGTTATTAACCCAGTCAGAGGTTATTAACCCAGTTGATATAGAGGAGTTATTTACCCAGTTAGATATAGAGGAGTTATTAACCCGGTCAGAGGAGTTATTAACCCAGTCAGATATAGAGGAGTTATTAACCCAGTCAGATATAGAGGAGTTATTAACCCAGTCAGAGGTTATTAACCCAGTTGATATAGAGGAGTTATTTACCCAGTTAGATATAGAGGAGTTATTAACCCGGTCAGAGGAGTTATTAACCCAGTCAGAGGAGTTATTTACCCAGTCAGATATAGAGGAGTTATTTACCCAGTCAGATATAGAGGAGTTATTAACCCAGTCAGATATAGAGGAGTTATTAACCCAGTCAGAGAGGTTATGAACCCAGTCAGATATAGAGGAGTTATTTACCCAGTTAGATATAGAGGAGTTATTCACCCAGTCAGATATAGAGTTATTTACCCAGTCAGATATAGAGGAGTTATTCACCCAGTCAGATATAGAGGAGTTATTAACCCAGTCAGATATAGAGGAGTTATTTACCCTGTCAGTTATTCGCCCAGTCAGTTATTCACCCAGTCAGTTATTCACCCAGTCAGATATAGAGGAGTTATTTACCAAGTCAGATATAGAGGAGTTATTAACCCAGTCAGATGAGTTATTTACCCAGTCAGATATAGAGGAGTTATTAACCCAGTCAGATATAGAGGAGTTATTAACCCAGTCAGATATAGAGGAGTTATTAACCCAGTCAGATATAGAGGAGTTATTCACCCAGTCAGATATAGAGGAGTTATTCACCCAGTCAGATATAGAGGAGTTATTTACCCAGTCAGAGAGGTTATTAACCCAGTCAGATATAGAGTAGTTATTAACCCAGTCAGATATAGAGGAGTTATTAACCGAGTCAGAGGAGTTATTAACCCAGTCAGATATAGAGGAGTTATTAACCCAGTCAGAGAGGTTATTAACCCAGTCAGAGGAGTTATTCACCCAGTCAGATATAGAGGAGTTATTAACCCAGTCAGAGAGGTTATTAACCCAGTCAGATATATAGTAGTTATTTACCCAATCAGATATAGAGGAGTTATTTACCCAGTCAGATATAGAGGAGTTATTCACCCAGTCAGATATAGAGGAGTTATTAACCCAGTCAGAGGAGTTATTAACCCAGTCAGATATAGAGGAGTTATTAACCCAGTCAGAGGAGTTATTAACCCAGTCAGATATAGAGGAGTTATTAACCCAGTCAGAGGAGTTATTAACCCAGTCAGATATAGAGGAGTTATTAACCCAGTCAGAGGAGTTATTCACCCAGTCAGATATAGAGGAGTTATTAACCCAGTCAGAGGAGTTATTAACCCAGTCAGAGGAGTTATTAACCCAGTCAGAGGAGTTATTAACCCAGTCAGATATAGAGGAGTTATTAACCCAGTCAGAGGAGTTATTCACCCAGTCAGATATAGAGGAGTTATTCACCCAGTCAGAGGAGTTATTTACCCAGTCGGATATAGAGGAGTTATTCACCCAGTCAGATATAGAGGAGTTATTTACCAAGTCAGATATAGAGGAGTTATTAACCCAGTCAGATATAGTTATTTACCCAGTCAGATATAGAGGAGTTATTAACCCAGTCAGAGGTTATTAACCCAGTTGATATAGAGGAGTTATTTACCCAGTTAGATATAGAGGAGTTATTAACCCGGTCAGAGGAGTTATTAACCCAGTCAGAGGAGTTATTTACCCAGTCAGATATAGAGGAGTTATTAACCCAGTCAGATATAGAGGAGTTATTTACCCAGTCAGATATAGAGGAGTTATTCACCCAGTCAGATATAGAGGAGTTATTAACCCAGTCAGATATAGAGGAGTTATTAACCCAGTCAGAGAGGTTATGAACCCAGTCAGATATAGAGGAGTTATTTACCCAGTTAGATATAGAGGAGTTATTCACCCAGTCAGATATAGAGTTATTTACCCAGTCAGATATAGAGGAGTTATTCACCCAGTCAGATATAGAGGAGTTATTAACCCAGTCAGATATAGAGGAGTTATTTACCCTGTCAGTTATTCGCCCAGTCAGTTATTCACCCAGTCAGTTATTCACCCAGTCAGATATAGAGGAGTTATTTACCAAGTCAGATATAGAGGAGTTATTAAACCAGTCAGATGAGTTATTTACCCAGTCAGATATAGAGGAGTTATTAACCCAGTCAGATATAGAGGAGTTATTAACCCAGTCAGATATAGAGGAGTTATTAACCCAGTCAGATATAGAGGAGTTATTCACCCAGTCAGATATAGAGGAGTTATTCACCCAGTCAGATATAGAGGAGTTATTTACCCAGTCAGAGAGGTTATTAACCCAGTCAGATATAGAGTAGTTATTAACCCAGTCAGATATAGAGGAGTTATTAACCGAGTCAGAGGAGTTATTAACCCAGTCAGAGAGGTTATTAACCCAGTCAGAGGAGTTATTAACCCAGTCAGATATAGAGGAGTTATTAACCCAGTCAGAGAGGTTATTAACCCAGTCAGAGGAGTTATTCACCCAGTCAGATATAGAGGAGTTATTAACCCAGTCAGAGAGGTTATTAAACCAGTCAGATATATAGTAGTTATTTACCCAATCAGATATAGAGGAGCTATTTACCCAGTCAGATATAGAGGAGTTATTCACCCAGTCAGATATAGAGGAGTTATTCACCCAGTCAGATATAGAGGAGTTATTAACCCAGTCAGAGGAGTTATTAACCCAGTCAGATATAGAGGAGTTATTAACCCAGTCAGATATAGAGGAGTTATTAACCCAGTCAGAGGAGTTATTAACCCAGTCAGATATAGAGGAGTTATTAACCCAGTCAGAGGAGTTATTAACCCAGTCAGATATAGAGGAGTTATTAACCCAGTCAGAGGAGTTATTCACCCAGTCAGATATAGAGGAGTTATTAACCCAGTCAGATATAGAGGAGTTATTAACCCAGTCAGAGGAGTTATTCACCCAGTCAGAGGAGTTATTAACCCAGTCAGATATAGAGGAGTTATTAACCCAGTCAGATATAGAGGAGTTATTAACCCAGTCAGAGGAGTTATTTACCCAGTCAGATATAGAGGAGTTATTAACCCAGTCAGATATAGAGGAGTTATTAACCCAGTCAGAGGAGTTATTTACCCAGTCAGATATAGAGGAGTTATTTACCCAGTCAGATATAGAGGAGTTATTTACCCAGTCAGATATAGAGGAGTTATTTACCCAGTCAGATATAGAGGAGTTATTCACCCAGTCAGAGGAGTTATTAACCCAGTCAGAGGAGTTATTTACTAAGTCAGATATAGAGGAGTTATTTACCCAGTCAGATATATAGGAGTTATTTACACAGTCAGATATAGAGGAGTTATTTACCAAGTCAGATATAGAGGAGTTATTAACCCAGTCAGATATAGAGGAGTTATTCACCCAGTCAGAGGAGTTATTAACCCAGTCAGAGGAGTTATTTACCCAGTCAGATATAGAGGATTTATTTACCCAGTCAGATATAGAGGAGTTATTAACCCAGTCAGAGGAGTTATTAACCCAGTCAGAGGAGTTATTAACCCAGTCAGAGGAGTTATTTACCCAGTCAGATATAGAGGAGTTATTAACCCAGTCAGATATAGAGGAGTTATTAACCCAGTCAGATATATAGGAGTTATTTACACAGTCAGATATAGAGGAGTTATTAACCCAGTCAGAGGTTATTAACCCAGTTGATATAGAGGAGTTATTTGCAGTTAGATATAGAGGAGTTATTAACCCGGTCAGAGGAGTTATTAACCCAGTCAGAGGATTTATTTACCCAGTCAGATATAGAGGAGTTATTAACCCAGTCAGAGGTTATTAACCCAGTTGATATAGAGGAGTTATTTACCCAGTTAGATATAGAGGAGTTATTAACCCGGTCAGAGGAGTTATTAACCCAGTCAGATATAGAGGAGTTATTAACCCAGTCAGATATAGAGGAGTTATTAACCCAGTCAGAGGTTATTAACCCAGTTGATATAGAGGAGTTATTTACCCAGTTAGATATAGAGGAGTTATTAACCCGGTCAGAGGAGTTATTAACCCAGTCAGAGGAGTTATTTACCCAGTCAGATATAGAGGAGTTATTTACCCAGTCAGATATAGAGGAGTTATTAACCCAGTCAGATATAGAGGAGTTATTAACCCAGTCAGAGAGGTTATGAACCCAGTCAGATATAGAGGAGTTATTTACCCAGTTAGATATAGAGGAGTTATTCACCCAGTCAGATATAGAGTTATTTACCCAGTCAGATATAGAGGAGTTATTCACCCAGTCAGATATAGAGGAGTTATTAACCCAGTCAGATATAGAGGAGTTATTTACCCTGTCAGTTATTCGCCCAGTCAGTTATTCACCCAGTCAGTTATTCACCCAGTCAGATATAGAGGAGTTATTTACCAAGTCAGATATAGAGGAGTTATTAACCCAGTCAGATGAGTTATTTACCCAGTCAGATATAGAGGAGTTATTAACCCAGTCAGATATAGAGGAGTTATTAACCCAGTCAGATATAGAGGAGTTATTAACCCAGTCAGATATAGAGGAGTTATTAACCCAGTCAGATATAGAGGAGTTATTCACCCAGTCAGATATAGAGGAGTTATTTACCCAGTCAGAGAGGTTATTAACCCAGTCAGATATAGAGTAGTTATTAACCCAGTCAGATATAGAGGAGTTATTAACCGAGTCAGAGGAGTTATTAACCCAGTCAGATATAGAGGAGTTATTAACCCAGTCAGAGAGGTTATTAACCCAGTCAGAGGAGTTATTCACCCAGTCAGATATAGAGGAGTTATTAACCCAGTCAGAGAGGTTATTAACCCAGTCAGATATATAGTAGTTATTTACCCAATCAGATATAGAGGAGTTATTTACCCAGTCAGATATAGAGGAGTTATTCACCCAGTCAGATATAGAGGAGTTATTAACCCAGTCAGAGGAGTTATTAACCCAGTCAGATATAGAGGAGTTATTAACCCAGTCAGAGGAGTTATTAACCCAGTCAGATATAGAGGAGTTATTAACCCAGTCAGAGGAGTTATTAACCCAGTCAGATATAGAGGAGTTATTAACCCAGTCAGAGGAGTTATTCACCCAGTCAGATATAGAGGAGTTATTAACCCAGTCAGAGGAGTTATTAACCCAGTCAGAGGAGTTATTAACCCAGTCAGAGGAGTTATTAACCCAGTCAGATATAGAGGAGTTATTAACCCAGTCAGAGGAGTTATTCACCCAGTCAGATATAGAGGAGTTATTCACCCAGTCAGAGGAGTTATTTACCCAGTCGGATATAGAGGAGTTATTCACCCAGTCAGATATAGAGGAGTTATTTACCAAGTCAGATATAGAGGAGTTATTAACCCAGTCAGATATAGTTATTTACCCAGTCAGATATAGAGGAGTTATTAACCCAGTCAGAGGTTATTAACCCAGTTGATATAGAGGAGTTATTTACCCAGTTAGATATAGAGGAGTTATAACCCGGTCAGAGGAGTTATTAACCCAGTCAGAGGAGTTATTTACCCAGTCAGATATAGAGGAGTTATTAACCCAGTCAGATATAGAGGAGTTATTTACCCAGTTAGATATAGAGGAGTTATTCACCCAGTCAGATATAGAGTTATTTACCCAGTCAGATATAGAGGAGTTATTCACCCAGTCAGATATAGAGGAGTTATTAACCCAGTCAGATATAGAGGAGTTATTTACCCTGTCAGTTATTCGCCCAGTCAGTTATTCACCCAGTCAGTTATTCACCCAGTCAGATATAGAGGAGTTATTTACCAAGTCAGATATAGAGGAGTTATTAAACCAGTCAGATGAGTTATTTACCCAGTCAGATATAGAGGAGTTATTAACCCAGTCAGATATAGAGGAGTTATTAACCCAGTCAGATATAGAGGAGTTATTAACCCAGTCAGATATAGAGGAGTTATTCACCCAGTCAGATATAGAGGAGTTATTCACCCAGTCAGATATAGAGGAGTTATTTACCCAGTCAGAGAGGTTATTAACCCAGTCAGATATAGAGTAGTTATTAACCCAGTCAGATATAGAGGAGTTATTAACCCAGTCAGAGGAGTTATTAACCCAGTCAGAGAGGTTATTAACCCAGTCAGAGGAGTTATTAACCCAGTCAGATATAGAGGAGTTATTAACCCAGTCAGAGAGGTTATTAACCCAGTCAGAGGAGTTATTCACCCAGTCAGATATAGAGGAGTTATTAACCCAGTCAGAGAGGTTATTAAACCAGTCAGATATATAGTAGTTATTTACCCAATCAGATATAGAGGAGCTATTTACCCAGTCAGATATAGAGGAGTTATTCACCCAGTCAGATATAGAGGAGTTATTCACCCAGTCAGATATAGAGGAGTTATTAACCCAGTCAGAGGAGTTATTAACCCAGTCAGATATAGAGGAGTTATTAACCCAGTCAGATATAGAGGAGTTATTAACCCAGTCAGAGGAGTTATTAACCCAGTCAGATATAGAGGAGTTATTAACCCAGTCAGAGGAGTTATTAACCCAGTCAGATATAGAGGAGTTATTAACCCAGTCAGAGGAGTTATTCACCCAGTCAGATATAGAGGAGTTATTAACCCAGTCAGATATAGAGGAGTTATTAACCCAGTCAGAGGAGTTATTCACCCAGTCAGAGGAGTTATTAACCCAGTCAGATATAGAGGAGTTATTAACCCAGTCAGATATAGAGGAGTTATTAACCCAGTCAGAGGAGTTATTTACCCAGTCAGATATAGAGGAGTTATTAACCCAGTCAGATATAGAGGAGTTATTAACCCAGTCAGAGGAGTTATTTACCCAGTCAGATATAGAGGAGTTATTTACCCAGTCAGATATAGAGGAGTTATTTACCCAGTCAGATATAGAGGAGTTATTTACCCAGTCAGATATAGAGGAGTTATTCACCCAGTCAGAGGAGTTATTAACCCAGTCAGAGGAGTTATTTACCAAGTCAGATATAGAGGAGTTATTTACCCAGTCAGATATATAGGAGTTATTTACACAGTCAGATATAGAGGAGTTATTTACCAAGTCAGATATAGAGGAGTTATTAACCCAGTCAGATATAGAGGAGTTATTCACCCAGTCAGAGGAGTTATTAACCCAGTCAGAGGAGTTATTTACCCAGTCAGATATAGAGGATTTATTTACCCAGTCAGATATAGAGGAGTTATTAACCCAGTCAGAGGAGTTATTAACCCAGTCAGAGGAGTTATTAACCCAGTCAGAGGAGTTATTTACCCAGTCAGATATAGAGGAGTTATTAACCCAGTCAGATATAGAGGAGTTATTAACCCAGTCAGATATAGAGGAGTTATTAACCCAGTCAGATATATAGGAGTTATTTACACAGTCAGATATAGAGGAGTTATTAACCCAGTCAGAGGTTATTAACCCAGTTGATATAGAGGAGTTATTTACCCAGTTAGATATAGAGGAGTTATTAACCCGGTCAGAGGAGTTATTAACCCAGTCAGATATAGAGGAGTTATTAACCCAGTCAGATATAGAGGAGTTATTAACCCAGTCAGAGGTTATTAACCCAGTTGATATAGAGGAGTTATTTACCCAGTTAGATATAGAGGAGTTATTAACCCGGTCAGAGGAGTTATTAACCCAGTCAGAGGAGTTATTTACCAAGTCAGATATAGAGGAGTTATTAACCCAGTCAGATATAGAGGAGTTATTTACCCAGTCAGATATAGAGGAGTTATTCACCCAGTCAGATATAGAGGAGTTATTAACCCAGTCAGATATAGAGGAGTTATTAACCCAGTCAGAGAGGTTATGAACCCAGTCAGATATAGAGGAGTTATTTACCCAGTCAGATATAGAGGAGTTATTCACCCAGTCAGAGGAGTTATTAACCCAGTCAGATATAGAGGAGTTATTAACCCAGTCAGAGGAGTTATTAACCCAGTCAGATATAGAGGAGTTATTAACCCAGTCAGAGGAGTTATTAACCCAGTCAGATATAGAGGAGTTATTAACCCAGTCAGAGGAGTTATTCACCCAGTCAGATATAGAGGAGTTATTAACCCAGTCAGAGGAGTTATTAACCCAGTCAGAGGAGTTATTAACCCAGTCAGAGGAGTTATTAACCCAGTCAGATATAGTGGAGTTATTAACCCAGTCAGAGGAGTTATTCACCCAGTCAGATATAGAGGAGTTATTCACCCAGTCAGAGGAGTTATTTACCCAGTCGGATATAGAGGAGTTATTCACCCAGTCAGATATAGAGGAGTTATTTACCAAGTCAGATATAGAGGAGTTATTAACCCAGTCAGATATAGTTATTTACCCAGTCAGATATAGAGGAGTTATTAACCCAGTCAGAGGTTATTAACCCAGTTGATATAGAGGAGTTATTTACCCAGTTAGATATAGAGGAGTTATTAACCCGGTCAGAGGAGTTATTAACCCAGTCAGAGGAGTTATTTACCCAGTCAGATATAGAGGAGTTATTAACCCAGTCAGATATAGAGGAGTTATTTACCCAGTCAGATATAGAGGAGTTATTCACCCAGTCAGATATAGAGGAGTTATTAACCCAGTCAGATATAGAGGAGTTATTAACCCAGTCAGAGAGGTTATGAACCCAGTCAGATATAGAGGAGTTATTTACCCAGTTAGATATAGAGGAGTTATTCACCCAGTCAGATATAGAGTTATTTACCCAGTCAGATATAGAGGAGTTATTCACCCAGTCAGATATAGAGGAGTTATTAACCCAGTCAGATATAGAGGAGTTATTTACCCTGTCAGTTATTCGCCCAGTCAGTTATTCACCCAGTCAGTTATTCACCCAGTCAGATATAGAGGAGTTATTTACCAAGTCAGATATAGAGGAGTTATTAAACCAGTCAGATGAGTTATTTACCCAGTCAGATATAGAGGAGTTATTAACCCAGTCAGATATAGAGGAGTTATTAACCCAGTCAGATATAGAGGAGTTATTAACCCAGTCAGATATAGAGGAGTTATTCACCCAGTCAGATATAGAGGAGTTATTCACCCAGTCAGATATAGAGGAGTTATTTACCCAGTCAGAGAGGTTATTAACCCAGTCAGATATAGAGTAGTTATTAACCCAGTCAGATATAGAGGAGTTATTAACCGAGTCAGAGGAGTTATTAACCCAGTCAGAGAGGTTATTAACCCAGTCAGAGGAGTTATTAACCCAGTCAGATATAGAGGAGTTATTAACCCAGTCAGAGAGGTTATTAACCCAGTCAGAGGAGTTATTCACCCAGTCAGATATAGAGGAGTTATTAACCCAGTCAGAGAGGTTATTAAACCAGTCAGATATATAGTAGTTATTTACCCAATCAGATATAGAGGAGCTATTTACCCAGTCAGATATAGAGGAGTTATTCACCCAGTCAGATATAGAGGAGTTATTCACCCAGTCAGATATAGAGGAGTTATTAACCCAGTCAGAGGAGTTATTAACCCAGTCAGATATAGAGGAGTTATTAACCCAGTCAGATATAGAGGAGTTATTAACCCAGTCAGAGGAGTTATTAACCCAGTCAGATATAGAGGAGTTATTAACCCAGTCAGAGGAGTTATTAACCCAGTCAGATATAGAGGAGTTATTAACCCAGTCAGAGGAGTTATTAACCCAGTCAGATATAGAGGAGTTATTAACCCAGTCAGATATAGAGGAGTTATTAACCCAGTCAGAGGAGTTATTCACCCAGTCAGAGGAGTTATTAACCCAGTCAGATATAGAGGAGTTATTAACCCAGTCAGATATAGAGGAGTTATTAACCCAGTTATTCAGAGGAGTTATTTACCCAGTCAGATATAGAGGAGTTATTTACCCAGTCAGATATAGAGGAGTTATTTACCCAGTCAGATATAGAGGAGTTATTTACCCAGTCAGATATAGAGGAGTTAACCCAGTCAGAGGAGTTATTAACCCAGTCAGAGGAGTTATTTACCAAGTCAGATATAGAGGAGTTATTTACCCAGTCAGATATATAGGAGTTATTTACCAGTCAGATATAGAGGAGTTATTTACCAAGTCAGATATAGAGGAGTTATTAACCCAGTCAGATATAGAGGAGTTATTCACCCAGTCAGAGGAGTTATTAACCCAGTCAGAGGAGTTATTTACCCAGTCAGATATAGAGGATTTATTTACCCAGTCAGATATAGAGGAGTTATTAACCCAGTCAGAGGAGTTATTAACCCAGTCAGAGGAGTTATTAACCCAGTCAGAGGAGTTATTTACCCAGTCAGATATAGAGGAGTTATTAACCCAGTCAGATATAGAGGAGTTATTAACCCAGTCAGATATAGAGGAGTTATTAACCCAGTCAGATATATAGGAGTTCAGTCAGATATAGAGGAGTTATTAACCCAGTCAGATATAGAGGAGTTATTTACCCAGTTAGATATAGAGGAGTTATTAACCCAGTCAGTTATTAACCCAGTCAGAGATTTATTTACCCAGTCAGATATAGAGGAGTTATTAACCCAGTCAGAGGTTATTAACCCAGTTGATATAGAGGAGTTATTTACCCAGTTAGATATAGAGGAGTTATTAACCCGGTCAGAGGAGTTATTAACCCAGTCAGATATAGAGGAGTTATTAACCCAGTCAGATATAGAGGAGTTATTAACCCAGTCAGAGTTATTAACCCAGTTGATATAGAGGAGTTATTTACCCAGTTAGATATAGAGGAGTTATTCAGTCAGAGGAGTTATTAACCCAGTCAGAGGAGTTATTTACCCAGTCAGATATAGAGGAGTTATTAACCCAGTCAGATATAGAGGAGTTATTTACCCAGTCAGATATAGAGGAGTTATTTACCCAGTCAGATATAGAGGAGTTATTAACCCAGTCAGATATAGAGGAGTTATTAACCCAGTAGGTTTAACCCAGTCAGATATAGAGGAGTTATTTACCCAGTCAGATATAGAGGAGTTATTCACCCAGTCAGAGGAGTTATTAACCCAGTCAGATATAGAGGAGTTATTAACCCAGTCAGAGGAGTTATTAACCCAGTCAGATATAGAGGAGTTATTAACCCAGTCAGAGGAGTTATTAACCCAGTCAGATATAGAGGAGTTATTAACCCAGTCAGAGGAGTTATTCACCCAGTCAGATATAGAGGAGTTATTAACCCAGTCAGAGGAGTTATTAACCGAGTCAGAGGAGTTATTAACCCAGTCAGAGGAGTTATTAACCCAGTTTGATATAGAGGAGGTATTCACCCAGTCAGAGGAGTTATTAACCCAGTCAGATATAGAGGGGTTATTTAACCAGTCAGAGGAGTTATTTACCCAGTCGGATATAGAGGAGTTATTCACCCAGTCAGATATAGAGGAGTTATTTACCAAGTCAGATATAGAGGAGTTATTAACCCAGTCAGATATAGTTATTTACCCAGTCAGATATAGAGGAGTTATTAACCCAGTCAGAGGTTATTAACCCAGTTGATATAGAGGAGTTATTTACCCAGTTAGATATAGAGGAGTTATTAACCCGGTCAGAGGAGTTATTAACCCAGTCAGAGGAGTTATTTACCCAGTCAGATATAGAGGAGTTATTAACCCAGTCAGATATAGAGGAGTTATTTACCCAGTCAGATATAGAGGAGTTATTCACCCAGTCAGATATAGAGGAGTTATTAACCCAGTCAGATATAGAGGAGTTATTAACCCAGTCAGAGAGGTTATGAACCCAGTCAGATATAGAGGAGTTATTTACCCAGTTAGATATAGAGGAGTTATTCACCCAGTCAGATATAGAGTTATTTACCCAGTCAGATATAGAGGAGTTATTCACCCAGTCAGATATAGAGGAGTTATTAACCCAGTCAGATATAGAGGAGTTATTTACCCTGTCAGTTATTCGCCCAGTCAGTTATTCACCCAGTCAGTTATTCACCCAGTCAGATATAGAGGAGTTATTTACCAAGTCAGATATAGAGGAGTTATTAAACCAGTCAGATGAGTTATTTACCCAGTCAGATATAGAGGAGTTATTAACCCAGTCAGATATAGAGGAGTTATTAACCCAGTCAGATATAGAGGAGTTATTAACCCAGTCAGATATAGAGGAGTTATTCACCCAGTCAGATATAGAGGAGTTATTCACCCAGTCAGATATAGAGGAGTTATTTACCCAGTCAGAGAGGTTATTAACCCAGTCAGATATAGAGTAGTTATTAACCCAGTCAGATATAGAGGAGTTATTAACCGAGTCAGAGGAGTTATTAACCCAGTCAGAGAGGTTATTAACCCAGTCAGAGGAGTTATTAACCCAGTCAGATATAGAGGAGTTATTAACCCAGTCAGAGAGGTTATTAACCCAGTCAGAGGAGTTATTCACCCAGTCAGATATAGAGGAGTTATTAACCCAGTCAGAGAGGTTATTAAACCAGTCAGATATATAGTAGTTATTTACCCAATCAGATATAGAGGAGCTATTTACCCAGTCAGATATAGAGGAGTTATTCACCCAGTCAGATATAGAGGAGTTATTCACCCAGTCAGATATAGAGGAGTTATTAACCCAGTCAGAGGAGTTATTAACCCAGTCAGATATAGAGGAGTTATTAACCCAGTCAGATATAGAGGAGTTATTAACCCAGTCAGAGGAGTTATTAACCCAGTCAGATATAGAGGAGTTATTAACCCAGTCAGAGGAGTTATTAACCCAGTCAGATATAGAGGAGTTATTAACCCAGTCAGAGGAGTTATTCACCCAGTCAGATATAGAGGAGTTATTAACCCAGTCAGATATAGAGGAGTTATTAACCCAGTCAGAGGAGTTATTCACCCAGTCAGAGGAGTTATTAACCCAGTCAGATATAGATGAGTTATTAACCCAGTCAGATATAGAGGAGTTATTAACCCAGTCAGAGGAGTTATTTACCCAGTCAGATATAGAGGAGTTATTAACCCAGTCAGATATAGAGGAGTTATTAACCCAGTCAGATATAGAGGAGTTATTAACCCAGTCAGATATATAGGAGTTATTTACACAGTCAGATATAGAGGAGTTATTTACCAAGTCAGATATAGAGGAGTTATTCACCCAGTCAGAGGAGTTATTAACCCAGTCAGATATAGAGGAGTTATTAACCCAGTCAGAGGAGTTATTAACCCAGTCAGATATAGAGGAGTTATTAACCCAGTCAGAGGAGTTATTAACCCAGTCAGATATAGAGGAGTTATTAACCCAGTCAGAGGAGTTATTCACCCAGTCAGATATAGAGGAGTTATTAACCCAGTCAGAGGAGTTATTAACCCAGTCAGAGGAGTTATTAACCCAGTCAGAGGAGTTATTAACCCAGTCAGATATAGAGGAGTTATTAACCCAGTCAGAGGAGTTATTCACCCAGTCAGATATAGAGGAGTTATTCACCCAGTCAGAGGAGTTATTTACCCAGTCGGATATAGAGGAGTTATTCACCCAGTCAGATATAGAGGAGTTATTTACCAAGTCAGATATAGAGGAGTTATTAACCCAGTCAGATATAGTTATTTACCCAGTCAGATATAGAGGAGTTATTAACCCAGTCAGAGAGGTTATGAACCCAGTCAGATATAGAGGAGTTATTTACCCAGTTAGATATAGAGGAGTTATTCACCCAGTCAGATATAGAGTTATTTACCCAGTCAGATATAGAGGAGTTATTCACCCAGTCAGATATAGAGGAGTTATTAACCCAGTCAGATATAGAGGAGTTATTTACCCTGTCAGTTATTCGCCCAGTCAGTTATTCACCCAGTCAGTTATTCACCCAGTCAGATATAGAGGAGTTATTTACCAAGTCAGATATAGAGGAGTTATTAAACCAGTCAGATGAGTTATTTACCCAGTCAGATATAGAGGAGTTATTAACCCAGTCAGATATAGAGGAGTTATTAACCCAGTCAGATATAGAGGAGTTATTAACCCAGTCAGATATAGAGGAGTTATTCACCCAGTCAGATATAGAGGAGTTATTCACCCAGTCAGATATAGAGGAGTTATTTACCCAGTCAGAGAGGTTATTAACCCAGTCAGATATAGAGTAGTTATTAACCCAGTCAGATATAGAGGAGTTATTAACCGAGTCAGAGGAGTTATTAACCCAGTCAGAGAGGTTATTAACCCAGTCAGAGGAGTTATTAACCCAGTCAGATATAGAGGAGTTATTAACCCAGTCAGAGAGGTTATTAACCCAGTCAGAGGAGTTATTCACCCAGTCAGATATAGAGGAGTTATTAACCCAGTCAGAGAGGTTATTAAACCAGTCAGATATATAGTAGTTATTTACCCAATCAGATATAGAGGAGCTATTTACCCAGTCAGATATAGAGGAGTTATTCACCCAGTCAGATATAGAGGAGTTATTCACCCAGTCAGATATAGAGGAGTTATTAACCCAGTCAGAGGAGTTATTAACCCAGTCAGATATAGAGGAGTTATTAACCCAGTCAGATATAGAGGAGTTATTAACCCAGTCAGAGGAGTTATTAACCCAGTCAGATATAGAGGAGTTATTAACCCAGTCAGAGGAGTTATTAACCCAGTCAGATATAGAGGAGTTATTAACCCAGTCAGAGGAGTTATTCACCCAGTCAGATATAGAGGAGTTATTAACCCAGTCAGATATAGAGGAGTTATTAACCCAGTCAGAGGAGTTATTCACCCAGTCAGAGGAGTTATTAACCCAGTCAGATATAGATGAGTTATTAACCCAGTCAGATATAGAGGAGTTATTAACCCAGTCAGAGGAGTTATTTACCCAGTCAGATATAGAGGAGTTATTAACCCAGTCAGATATAGAGGAGTTATTAACCCAGTCAGATATAGAGGAGTTATTAACCCAGTCAGATATATAGGAGTTATTTACACAGTCAGATATAGAGGAGTTATTTACCAAGTCAGATATAGAGGAGTTATTCACCCAGTCAGAGGAGTTATTAACCCAGTCAGATATAGAGGAGTTATTAACCCAGTCAGAGGAGTTATTAACCCAGTCAGATATAGAGGAGTTATTAACCCAGTCAGAGGAGTTATTAACCCAGTCAGATATAGAGGAGTTATTAACCCAGTCAGAGGAGTTATTCACCCAGTCAGATATAGAGGAGTTATTAACCCAGTCAGAGGAGTTATTAACCCAGTCAGAGGAGTTATTAACCCAGTCAGAGGAGTTATTAACCCAGTCAGATATAGAGGAGTTATTAACCCAGTCAGAGGAGTTATTCACCCAGTCAGATATAGAGGAGTTATTCACCCAGTCAGAGGAGTTATTTACCCAGTCGGATATAGAGGAGTTATTCACCCAGTCAGATATAGAGGAGTTATTTACCAAGTCAGATATAGAGGAGTTATTAACCCAGTCAGATATAGTTATTTACCCAGTCAGATATAGAGGAGTTATTAACCCAGTCAGAGGTTATTAACCCAGTTGATATAGAGGAGTTATTTACCCAGTTAGATATAGAGGAGTTATTAACCCGGTCAGAGGAGTTATTAACCCAGTCAGAGGAGTTATTTACCCAGTCAGATATAGAGGAGTTATTAACCCAGTCAGATATAGAGGAGTTATTTACCCAGTCAGATATAGAGGAGTTATTCACCCAGTCAGATATAGAGGAGTTATTAACCCAGTCAGATATAGAGGAGTTATTAACCCAGTCAGAGAGGTTATGAACCCAGTCAGATATAGAGGAGTTATTTACCCAGTTAGATATAGAGGAGTTATTCACCCAGTCAGATATAGAGTTATTTACCCAGTCAGATATAGAGGAGTTATTCACCCAGTCAGATATAGAGGAGTTATTAACCCAGTCAGATATAGAGGAGTTATTTACCCTGTCAGTTATTCGCCCAGTCAGTTATTCACCCAGTCAGTTATTCACCCAGTCAGATATAGAGGAGTTATTTACCAAGTCAGATATAGAGGAGTTATTAAACCAGTCAGATGAGTTATTTACCCAGTCAGATATAGAGGAGTTATTAACCCAGTCAGATATAGAGGAGTTATTAACCCAGTCAGATATAGAGGAGTTATTAACCCAGTCAGATATAGAGGAGTTATTCACCCAGTCAGATATAGAGGAGTTATTCACCCAGTCAGATATAGAGGAGTTATTTACCCAGTCAGAGAGGTTATTAACCCAGTCAGATATAGAGTAGTTATTAACCCAGTCAGATATAGAGGAGTTATTAACCGAGTCAGAGGAGTTATTAACCCAGTCAGAGAGGTTATTAACCCAGTCAGAGGAGTTATTAACCCAGTCAGATATAGAGGAGTTATTTACCCAGTCAGAGAGGTTATTAACCCAGTCAGAGGAGTTATTCACCCAGTCAGATATAGAGGAGTTATTAACCCAGTCAGAGAGGTTATTAAACCAGTCAGATATATAGTAGTTATTTACCCAATCAGATATAGAGGAGCTATTTACCCAGTCAGATATAGAGGAGTTATTCACCCAGTCAGATATAGAGGAGTTATTCACCCAGTCAGATATAGAGGAGTTATTAACCCAGTCAGAGGAGTTATTAACCCAGTCAGATATAGAGGAGTTATTAACCCAGTCAGATATAGAGGAGTTATTAACCCAGTCAGAGGAGTTATTAACCCAGTCAGATATAGAGGAGTTATTAACCCAGTCAGAGGAGTTATTAACCCAGTCAGATATAGAGGAGTTATTAACCCAGTCAGAGGAGTTATTCACCCAGTCAGATATAGAGGAGTTATTAACCCAGTCAGATATAGAGGAGTTATTAACCCAGTCAGAGGAGTTATTCACCCAGTCAGAGGAGTTATTAACCCAGTCAGATATAGAGGAGTTATTAACCCAGTCAGATATAGAGGAGTTATTAACCCAGTCAGAGGAGTTATTTACCCAGTCAGATATAGAGGAGTTATTAACCCAGTCAGATATAGAGGAGTTATTAACCCAGTCAGAGGAGTTATTTACCCAGTCAGATATAGAGGAGTTATTTACCCAGTCAGATATAGAGGAGTTATTTACCCAGTCAGATATAGAGGAGTTATTTACCCAGTCAGATATAGAGGAGTTATTCACCCAGTCAGAGGAGTTATTAACCCAGTCAGAGGAGTTATTTACCAAGTCAGATATAGAGGAGTTATTTACCCAGTCAGATATATAGGAGTTATTTACACAGTCAGATATAGAGGAGTTATTTACCAAGTCAGATATAGAGGAGTTATTAACCCAGTCAGATATAGAGGAGTTATTCACCCAGTCAGAGGAGTTATTAACCCAGTCAGAGGAGTTATTTACCCAGTCAGATATAGAGGATTTATTTACCCAGTCAGATATAGAGGAGTTATTAACCCAGTCAGAGGAGTTATTAACCCAGTCAGAGGAGTTATTAACCCAGTCAGAGGAGTTATTTACCCAGTCAGATATAGAGGAGTTATTAACCCAGTCAGATATAGAGGAGTTATTAACCCAGTCAGATATAGAGGAGTTATTAACCCAGTCAGATATATAGGAGTTATTTACACAGTCAGATATAGAGGAGTTATTAACCCAGTCAGAGGTTATTAACCCAGTTGATATAGAGGAGTTATTTACCCAGTTAGATATAGAGGAGTTATTAACCCGGTCAGAGGAGTTATTAACCCAGTCAGAGGATTTATTTACCCAGTCAGATATAGAGGAGTTATTAACCCAGTCAGAGGTTATTAACCCAGTTGATATAGAGGAGTTATTTACCCAGTTAGATATAGAGGAGTTATTAACCCGGTCAGAGGAGTTATTAACCCAGTCAGATATAGAGGAGTTATTAACCCAGTCAGATATAGAGGAGTTATTAACCCAGTCAGAGGTTATTAACCCAGTTGATATAGAGGAGTTATTTACCCAGTTAGATATAGAGGAGTTATTAACCCGGTCAGAGGAGTTATTAACCCAGTCAGAGGAGTTATTTACCCAGTCAGATATAGAGGAGTTATTTACCCAGTCAGATATAGAGGAGTTATTAACCCAGTCAGATATAGAGGAGTTATTAACCCAGTCAGAGAGGTTATGAACCCAGTCAGATATAGAGGAGTTATTTACCCAGTTAGATATAGAGGAGTTATTCACCCAGTCAGATATAGAGTTATTTACCCAGTCAGATATAGAGGAGTTATTCACCCAGTCAGATATAGAGGAGTTATTAACCCAGTCAGATATAGAGGAGTTATTTACCCTGTCAGTTATTCGCCCAGTCAGTTATTCACCCAGTCAGTTATTCACCCAGTCAGATATAGAGGAGTTATTTACCAAGTCAGATATAGAGGAGTTATTAACCCAGTCAGATGAGTTATTTACCCAGTCAGATATAGAGGAGTTATTAACCCAGTCAGATATAGAGGAGTTATTAACCCAGTCAGATATAGAGGAGTTATTAACCCAGTCAGATATAGAGGAGTTATTAACCCAGTCAGATATAGAGGAGTTATTCACCCAGTCAGATATAGAGGAGTTATTCACCCAGTCAGATATAGAGGAGTTATTTACCCAGTCAGAGAGGTTATTAACCCAGTCAGATATAGAGTAGTTATTAACCCAGTCAGATATAGAGGAGTTATTAACCGAGTCAGAGGAGTTATTAACCCAGTCAGATATAGAGGAGTTATTAACCCAGTCAGAGAGGTTATTAACCCAGTCAGAGGAGTTATTCACCCAGTCAGATATAGAGGAGTTATTAACCCAGTCAGAGAGGTTATTAACCCAGTCAGATATATAGTAGTTATTTACCCAATCAGATATAGAGGAGTTATTTACCCAGTCAGATATAGAGGAGTTATTCACCCAGTCAGATATAGAGGAGTTATTAACCCAGTCAGAGGAGTTATTAACCCAGTCAGATATAGAGGAGTTATTAACCCAGTCAGATATAGAGGAGTTATTAACCCAGTCAGAGGAGTTATTAACCCAGTCAGATATAGAGGAGTTATTAACCCAGTCAGAGGAGTTATTAACCCAGTCAGATATAGAGGAGTTATTAACCCAGTCAGAGGAGTTATTCACCCAGTCAGATATAGAGGAGTTATTAACCCAGTCAGAGGAGTTATTAACCCAGTCAGAGGAGTTATTAACCCAGTCAGAGGAGTTATTAACCCAGTCAGATATAGAGGAGTTATTAACCCAGTCAGAGGAGTTATTCACCCAGTCAGATATAGAGGAGTTATTCACCCAGTCAGAGGAGTTATTTACCCAGTCAGATATAGAGGAGTTATTCACCCAGTCAGATATAGAGGAGTTATTAACCCAGTCAGATATAGAGGAGTTATTAACCCAGTCAGAGGAGTTATTAACCCAGTCAGATATAGAGGAGTTATTTACCCAGTCAGATATAGAGGAGTTATTCACCCAGTCAGATATAGAGGAGTTATTTACCCAGTCAGATATAGAGGAGTTATTCACCCAGTCAGATATAGAGGAGTTATTCACCCAGTCAGATTTAGAGGAGTTATTCACCCAGTCAGATATAGAGGAGTTATTTACCCAGTCAGATATAGAGGAGTTATTCACCCAGTCAGATTTAGAGGAGTTATTAACCCAGTCAGATTTAGAGGAGTTATTAACCCAGTCAGATATAGAGGAGTTATTAACCCAGTCAGAGGAGTTATTAACCCAGTCAGATATAGAGGAGTTATTAACCCAGTCAGATATAGAGGAGTTATTAACCCAGTCAGAGGAGTTATTAACCCAGTCAGATATAGAGGAGTTATTAACCCAGTCAGATATAGAGGAGTTATTAACCCAGTCAGAGGAGTTATTAACCCAGTCAGATATAGAGGAGTTATTCACCCAGTCAGATATCTACATTTAAGTCATTTACATTTAAGTCATTTAGCAGACGCTCTTATCCAGAGCGACTTACAAATTGATGAATTCACCTTCTGACATCCAGTGGAACAGCCACTTTACAATAGTGCATCTAAATCATTAAGGGGGGGGGGGTGGTGAGAAGGATTACTTATCCTATCCTAGGTATTCCTAGGATAGGAATGGCAAGAGGGATTTAGTCAATAAATTGTTTACTATCCATTTTCCTATCTTTATGTTTCAGCAAGTGTTTGCATATAGACCATTGGTAATGTTACCATGGCTACGTTCAGTTGAAAAACGTTCTAGAATGTTGCAGATAGAAATGCCCTGAAGAGAGCCAAAGTTGTTCCTTATTCAACATGTTAGAGAGGCATGTTTGTTTTACATAGCATATTTCTATCAGAACGTTCCAAAACATTGATTCCTGCTGAATGCACCCCAAGGTTGTTAGCTACAAGGTTTATCCTAAACAAACTGTTAATGGTCCGGTCCGATACGTTTTATTAATGTAAAATGTGGCCCACCAATGCATGATAGAAAGTAAAAACTGTATATTTTCAATGATTTCTCTGAGGAAAAGAGGGAGACTT
This sequence comes from Oncorhynchus masou masou, assembly GCF_036934945.1. NCBI lineage: Eukaryota > Metazoa > Chordata > Actinopteri > Salmoniformes > Salmonidae > Oncorhynchus > Oncorhynchus masou. The sequence continues at coordinate 28,000 of NW_027005141.1, forward strand.
GGCTACTACATTGGCTACAGAACCTGGCTATGAAATGTAGTGGAGAAAAGTGCGAGGGTTGAACGAGACTACAAATTCATAAACTTTTCTATACTCAAGGGAGAGAAAAATATAGCTACAGTAGACTGTCGTTTTACTATTAAACTCAATTCTGTTATTTTTTTTAATTTCGTAAAGCAGCTTGTGTTTCTTAACCAGGCGAATGGTATCTAACTAGAAGACTGGTGGGGACTGGTTAGCTACGAGGAAGCAAGAGAGTCGCCTGCGTGATGTGTAATCGGAGGTGGAGACGGAGCAGAGCCTTTCTGCCCACACTCATCGCTTGCTCCCCCGCAGCTCACAAGCTGATGTAGGCTGGGCGTTCTGGGCGTGTCCTTCCCACTGCTGAACAGAACATCTGTGCTGCTAATATTAATTGTGCTTATCACTGAAGAGCTCTCAATCTTTTCAAAACTCTTGGTCAGTCTACTTAGTAGTCAGAATTGAGTCACAGAGATAATATAGTCTCGTCTCCGTCAACTGAAATGAATAATAATTTTCCGTAAGTTATAGTTTTTTTTCGGGGTCTATTTAGTCAGCCATAGTCTCGTCAATTGCCACTGAAAAATAGGTGTGACTAATATTTTTGTCACTATTTTTGTTGATGAAATTAACACTGGCACACACACAAGACCAGGAATAAACAAACAGAAGCGTTTACAAAAACACATCTACACAAAAAAGCCTTGCACATTTACTACAGAGCACTCCCTAAAACATTAGAAGACACAGTCATTATTCTGTTTAGTAGAAGATAATGAGTGGAACATTGTATGACAATTATCTGCTTCGTTCTGGGGGTAAACATCCCAGTATGACTCCGAGTCATGAAGAAAGACACTGAAGTAATTCAAAATGACAGCAGCATGTAAAATGACTGGAGCTTGTTTGTGTTTAAGTTCCTTTGTCTCTCCTCCAGCCTCATCTCCTAATCGCTCTCTCCAAACAGGGAGAGGGAGAGGGAGAGGGAGAGGGAGAGGGAACCAAGGGAGCCAGTACAAATACAGCTAGGCAGATGCTTAGACTGGGCCAGACAAATGTTTCACTCTCCATCGGACCAGACAGGGCAAATCTGCTAATTGATATTCCCTACACTGCTGTTGGGGAGCCAAGGTGAATACCTGAACAGAGCTAGCCGGCCTGCATGTGCGTGAATTCATGAAAGTGCATGCGCCACATGAATACCCTATGTGCGCAAACTGCCTTTGAAAGGTCCTTGTCAAGCCAACGTACACTCAATCAAGGTAACACGCACACACTGAATCAGTCAGACTGGTGGTATCAGCTCAGTTGTGAATCAGTCAGACTGGTGGTATCAGCTCAGTTGTGAATCAGACAGACTGGTGGTATCAGCTCAGTTGTGAATCAGACAGACTGGTGGTATCAGCTCAGTTGTGAATCAGTCAGACTGGTGGTATCAGCTCAGTTGTGAATCAGACAGACTGGTGGTATCAGCTCAGCTGTGAATCAGACAGACTGGTGGTATCAGCTCAGTTGTGAATCAGACAGACTGGTGGTATCAGCTCAGTTGTGAATCAGACAAACTGGTGGTATCAGCTCAGCTGTGAATCAGACAGACTGGTGGTATCAGCTCAGCTGTGAATCAGACAGACTGGTGGTATCAGCTCAGTTGTGAATCAGACAGACTGGTGGTATCAGCTCAGTTGTGAATCAGACAGACTGGTGGTATCAGCTCAGTTGTGAATCAGACAGACTGGTGGTATCAGCTCAGTTGTGAATCAGACAGACTGGTGGTATCAGCTCAGTTGTGAATCCGACAGACTGGTGGTATCAGCTCAGTTGTGAATCAGACAGACTGGTGGTATCAGCTCAGTTGTGAATCAGACAGACTGGTGGTATCAGCTCAGTTGTGAATCAGACAGACTGGTGGTATCAGCTCAGTTGTGAATCAGACAGACTGGTGGTATCAGCTCAGTTGTGAATCAGACAGACTGGTGGTATCAGCTCAGTTGTGAATCAGACAGACTGGTGGTATCAGCTCAGTTGTGAATCAGACAGACTGGTGGTATCAGCTCAGTTGTGAATCAGACAGACTGGTGGTATCAGCTCAGTTGTGAATCAGACAGTGACGCGCCATCTCCTCATACACATTATTAGAGCCTGACCGAAATGGGATTTTTGGGTCTGACACTGATTTTAGTGAGGCAAAAGTCACCGATTAAGGATATATGTGCCGATATAATGTTTTTGAAAGGTGGAATGAAAAACAGACCTTTTTAACACTAATTATGCTCCAATTTTTTTTTCTTCTTTATTTTACTAGGCAAGTCAGTTAAGAACAAATTCTTATTTACAATGACGGCCTAGGAACAGTGGGTTAACTGCCTGTTCAGGGGCAGAACGACAGATTTGTACCTTGTCAGCTAAGGGGTTTGAACTTGCAACCTTCCGGTTACTAGTCCAACGCTCCAACCACTAGGCATGAACATATATTCTAAATTATGATTTCTTAATTAACATTATTTAAGAACATTTTATTTCTGGTTTACATGATAACCACCAACAAGAAACTATATTCTCTATAAATACAAAACACCTGTTCAGTTTATCTTCTTAGGTACAACTTAAAGATGTGTCTATCTAAGGCAGTTCTTCTATCTAAGAATCCAGATGTGTCTGTGCTGAAGCACCACAAGCACACTAATAAACCAGAAGGTGCTGAATGAATTCAACTTTGTCTGAAAGTAAATCTGAAACTGCACTGTTGACAAGTACACAACCTACTGCATGCAGTGAAACGCAGTATCTTGCAGTTCGTAATGCCACCACTAGATGTCAGCGTCAACATTTGAGTAGATTCAATACAGTGCTTAACAACAGTCAAAGGTCATGTAAACAGACGTATTTATGATTCTATGTATATAATATCATTGATTTATCTGTGGAATAAAGACCGATACAAATATTTCTGTGAAAGACTAATATTGGCTGATAATATTGGTCAACCGATTTATCGGTCACACAATCTGGGCCATCTGCAATCTCCAGTGCCAGACAGCATCACCATTACCTACCCTCCAATGTGGTGAAAGGGTTGGTATCCATGCTTTCACCAAAGCCGATGCCAAGGTTGGTGCCCATGCCCAGGCCGGCGCCTGTCCCGTTCAAGGCCTGACTGCTGAGGGGTACAGGCAGCAGCACGTCCTGCTCCTTGTCTGCCCCCATCCCCTCCATGATGCCCTCTAGAGGGGAGGTGCCCCCACAGTCTCTCATTGGGGGGAAGGGCAAGAGGTTTAAGGTGGGGTCTTGGTCCTGCCTCAGGTCGGAGCGGGTGGCGCCTGCAGCGGACAGGGTGGGGGGCGCCTGGTCGTCCGCCACCGTCATTGAGCGCTTCATGGTCGAGTGGTGGGAGCGGCGCGGGGCGCCCATGGACGATGTCAGCTCGTCCAGCCCAGCACCAGGGTAATGATCAGGCAGCTCCAGGCTAGAAGGTACTGAGAGGTGGGAACACTCAGACATGGTCCGACGCATGGCCTTCCGCTGCTGTTCAGCACGTCCCATGAAACACGGCTCAAGTTTCACCTCCTCCTCTTCTTCCTCATTCTCCTCCGAGGAGCCCTCGGCCATTTGACGGCCACCTAGTGCTGACATGCTGTCCTCGTCCTCCCTCTCCAGGTAGTTGTCATTGACAACCCCGATGACACAATAATTAGTGACGCCAGTATTCTGGGGTGGAAGGGTTTCGGGGTTCCACGCTCCGGTGCTGTCTGGGCCTGATTTTAGCGAGCTAGAGGGCGAGGGTATGTCCATGCGTCTGGCTGGGGAACCAGGTACGGGGGGCAGTAGGACACCGTTGTTCCCATAGCCCATGGGGGAGGGGGAGGAAGACACTGGGCTTTCTGGACTCTCCCCGGCACTGTCTAACCCAGGAAAGCCCCCCCTGCTGGGTACATTACGATCCGCATCCATGCCACCGCCTGCTGGAGGGTCAAAGAAGCACAGCTTGTCCTCATCTGTGAGTCCTGTGGCCCCTCCGAAACTCCTGGGGGGCCCCATGTCTCCATGCTGCCAGTCCCAGGCCTGGGTGGCAGGGGCCACGGAGGGGACCTTACACAGTTCGCTGTACTCCGAAAACGGAGAACCAGGCTGCTGGTTGGAGAGAGAAGACATGCTTTCCCTCCTTTCTCACTCTCACTCTTGATTTTTTCCTCAGGGTACGATTCTTTGTCTTCTCTTTGTTCCCTTTCCTCTGTGGGTCTGTTGTTCCTGCTGGTTAGATGCACAGGTGGGTTCTGTCTCGGCTGCAGTAGGGGCAGTGATGAGAGCGAGCGTGTGTGTGTGGTGGAGCCTCTCTGTGTGTGCTTCTTCGCTCTCAATCGACCAGGAGGAAGAGGAGACTGAGACTGTAAACTGGATGCGCTGCCCTTTCTCTCTCTCCTCCCTCACTCTCTCTCTCTCTTTCCCTCCTCAATCTCCATCTCGCTCGCCCTCCACCCTTTCCATCTCTCTCTCTCTCTCTCTCTCTCTCTCTCTCTCTCTCTCTCTCTCACTCACTTCCAGCCTTTTGCATGGCTATTGGTCATGTGACTAGTGTGGGTGCTCATTGGCTGCTGCCGACTCACAGCTCCCTGCCCCTGTAGTGGAGCATTAATCCCCCTCCTCTCTTTTTTCTCTCTTTCTTTCCCTTTCCACCCCTCTCTACTCCACCTCTCTCCCCCTCTTCCATACTCCTCCCTAGGCAACCTGCACTTACAGTGATAGTGAGGGGTGTGACACACACCTAGGGAGATGTGAGTGAGGTCTGGGGCGGCTGCTTTAGGGGAGAATTAGCCTCAAACAGCAAAGTGATCCATATCTGGGTAACATCTATTTGACCTCTTTCTGTGTCTTTCCACCTCACTTTCCTGCTTTGAAACTTACACACCCTCACTGTGTATCTCTGAGCCAGACAGACAGTAGTGTACCCTGACAGAGGCCTCTGTTGAGCAGTGCCAAAGTCTAGAGTGAGAGAGAGGGAGAGAGATTTATGAATGTACGTGTCTGTGTGTAGGCGTGTTTAGGTATGTGTGTGGTTAATTCTGGTTCAATCTCAGCCTGCGGCATTACGAAAGGCAAAATGAGAAACTGGAGTACGGTACACAACCTCAGTCCACTTCCTGATTGAACACAATTATGTGTTTGTATACCCATAAACATTTCATACCTGTCAGTTAAGGTAAGGTCAGTAGCGCCACAGAGTTACAGTTACAGCCAAAATGACAGTTCTGACTGGAACAAATTTCCGTCCTTGGACTGTGTGAAGCTTCTGTGGCTTCGAACAAAATAGACAGATTGTCCACAGAGAGAGAGACTGTTTCTGTACAGCCTTCATCTTTGGTTTAGGAGACGACCCTGATGGCATCTCGGTCGCCATCACGACCGTCGCCCCCGGTTACCAGAGGAACAAGTCTCTCCCACCAAACGTGTTCGCTGCTCACCACAAAAACACCAACAACTGAAAACACACACGAACACACAGGGCTCTACCACTTTCATAGCCTCGCTACTTTTATAGCCTCGCTATTGTATATAGCCTCTCTACTGTATATAGCCTCACTACTGTATATAGCCTCGCTACTGTATATAGCCTCGCTACTGTATATAGCCTCGCTACTGTATATAGCCTCTCTACTGTATATAGCCTCTCTACTGTATATAGCCTCGCTACTGTATATAGCCTATCTACTGTATATAGCCTCACTACTTTTATAGCCTCGCTACTATATGTAGCCTCTCTACTGTATATAGCCTCTCTACTGTATATAGCCTCTCTACTGTATATAGCCTCGCTACTGTATGTAGCCTCTCTACTGTATATAGCCTCTCTACTGTATATAGCCTCACTACTGTATATAGCCTCTCTACTGTATATAGCCTCTCTACTGTATATAGTCTCGCTACTGTATATAGCCTCTCTACTGTATATAGCCTCTCTACTGTATATAGCCTCTCTACTGCATATAGCCTCACTACTGTATATAGCCTCTCTACTGTATATAGCCTGTCTACTGTATGTAGCCTGTCTACTGTATGTAGCCTCACTACTGTATATAGCCTCGCTACTGTATGTAGCCTGTCTACTGTATATAGCCTCTCTACTGTATATAGCCTCTCTACTGTATATAGCCTGTCTACTGTATGTAGCCTGTCTACTGTATGTAGCCTCACTACTGTATATAGCCTCGCTACTGTATGTAGCATGTCTACTATACATAGCCTCACTACTGTATATAGCCGTTCTACTGTATGTAGCTTGTCTACTGTATATAGCCTCTCTACTGTATATAGCCTCGCTACTGTATGTAGCATGTCTACTGTATGTAGCCTCACTACTGTATATAGCCTCTCTACTGTATATAGCCTCTCTACTGTATATAGCCTCTCTAGTGTATGTAGCCTCTCTACTGTATATAGCCTCTCTACTGTATATAGCCTCACTACTGTATATAGCCTGTCTACTGTATATAGCCTCTCTACTGTATGTAGCCTGTCTTTGTACTGTTGTTTTATTTCTTTACCTACCTATTGTTCATCTAACACCTTTTTTGTATTATTGGTTAGAGCCTGTAAGTAAGCATTTCACTGTAAGGTTTTAAGCTAGAGTTCATATAAGGAAATCAGGAAATCACCTGTTGTATTTGGCGCACGTGACAAATAAACTTTGATTTGATTTGTGCTGGGGACAATAAAAGGCCACTTTAAAATGTGCAGTTTTGTCACACAACACATTGCCACAGATATCTCAAGTTTTCAGGGAGCGCGCAATTGGCATGGTGTCTGCAGGAATGTCCACCAGAGTTGCTGCCAGAGTATTGAATGTTAATTTCTCTACCATAAGCCGCCTCCAATGTTTTTCTAGAGAATTTGGCAGTACATCCAACCAGCCTCACAATCGCAGACCACACAAAACCCGCCAGCCCAGGACATCCCCATCAAATCAAATCAAATCAAATGTATTTATATAGCCCTTCGTACATCAGCTGATATCTCAAAGTGCTGTACAGAAACCCAGCCTAAAACCCCAAACAGCAAGCAATGCAGGTGTAGAAGCACGGTGGTTAGGAAAAACTCCCTAGAAAGGCCAAAACCTAGGAAGAAACCTAGAGAGGAACCAGGCTATGTGGGGTGACCAGTCATCTTTTGGCTGTGCCGGGTAGAGATTATAACAGAACATGGCCAGGATGAGAACAGAACATGGCCAAGATGAGAACAGAACATGGCCAAGATGAGAACAGAACATGGCCATCCCATCCATTCTTCACCTGCAGGATTGTCTGAGAGATATATCTGGGCTATTTCTGTCTGTAATAAAGTCCTTTTGTGGGGAAAAACTCATTCTGATTGGCTGGGCCTGGCTTCCTATTAGGTGGGGCCTGGCTGCCAAGTGGGTGGGTCTATGCCTTCCCAGGCCCACCCATGGCTGCACCCCTGCTCAGTCATGTGAAATTCATAGATTCGGGCCTAATTAATTAACTTACATTCACTGATTTCCTTATATGAACTCTAGCCTAAAATCTTTGAAATTGTTGTATGTTGCGTTTATATTTTTGTTCAGTATATATACACTTGCCATGTGAAAAAAACAAGACTGTTTTTGGATACAGTACTTTGCATGATTCATCAATATGTTTAACAAGCATTATCAACCATTCATGATCACATCAGTTGCTCACTGTACGTTGAGTGCATCAACAGCTGAGCCTGGTATACATTAGTATAGTAGAGTACTGTATTGTATAGTGTAGTATTGTATAGTGCAGTATTGTGGAGTGGAAATATAGTATAGCATAGTATAGTACAGTGTGGTATTTTTGGAGCGGAGTATAGTGTAGTATTGTATAGTGTAGTGTAGTATTGTGGAGTATAGTGTCTTATAGCATATTGAAAAGTGCGGTATTGTGGGGTGGAGTATTAGCATTGTATAGTGTAGTATAATATAGTATAGTACAGTATAGTGTGGTCTAGTGTAGTATTGTGGAGTACAGTAGTGTATAGTAGAGTATAGTGGAGTGTAGTATAGTATAGCGGTGTGCAGTATACTACAGTGGAGTATAGTATAGTATAGTGGAGTAGTGTGGTATTGTGGAGTAAAGTATAGTGTAGTATTGTGGAGTATAGTATGGTATAGTGGAGTATTGTATTGTGGAGTATGCACAGCAAACAGTGGAATAGTAATTTGGATATCTGGGCCATGTCAACTCTGCCGACTCATGGCATGTCAACTCTGCCGATTCATGCCATTTCGACCCTGCTGACTCATGTCATGTTGACCCTGCCACATCGCAGTCCTCTCTCTCCTAAAGGCGTGACATCTGAGCCCCTCAGGGACAGGGACAGAGAGCGCTCCCTTTCCAGTGATGACCTCACTCTGCCTGGCCCGGCTGGGTGGGTGGCTGGACGCACACACACACACACACACACACACACACACACACACACACACACACACACACACACACACACACACACACACACACACACACACACACACACACACACACACACACAAAGGCCAACTTACATAATCCTGCTGCGCTACTGAGGCATCGTGCCTAATCGACCAATAACAAGGACGGAGAAAAGAAGACATTAAGTAAAGCAAACCATTCCATCATTTCATTTAGCAGTGGACATTTGGAGAAAAGGTGATCGGTGTGGTAAATCAAATCACATCTCACCTCCTGTTGCACATGTTTGTCTCAGCTTCATCTCTAACCATAGAAGTCATTGTGAGGTGAAAACGACATGCATGGAAATAGATCGGATATTTCCAGATTAATCATATCAATGACATATCCTGCAATGTTCCATACCAACAATGGCCACCCTATGCACCAGAGCCTTGTCTTTCACCGTGAACGACTGTGTATACTGAGTATGCTGCAGAGAGGCTGGATAGGTGGCCATTAACTGAGAGAACTGATGAGACTAAAAAAGGGGCGTTTATCAAACCCGGTGCCCTATGGAGTATGCAAATAGGCCAATCGGTCAAGCTATTAAACTAGCAAACACTCCCTGGTACATTATTCAGAAGGATTGTTATACACAGAGGTGCAATACTTAAAATGTGAGCTGTGAAAGGCTACAGCTGTAAATAAGAGAGAGAGAGAGAGAGTGAGAGACAGAGAGACAGTGAGAGACAGAGAGAGAGAGCGAGACAGAGAGAGGCAGTGAGAGACAGAGCGAGAGCGAGAGTCAGAGAGAGAGAGAGAGAGAGAGAGCAAGAGTCAGAGAGAGTCAGAGAGAGGGAGAGTCAGAGAGAGCGAGAGTCAGAGAGAGTCAGAGAGAGCGAGAGTCAGAGAGCGAGAGTCAGAGAGAGTGAGAGTCAGAGAGCGAGAGTCAGAGAGAGCGAGAGTCAGAGAGCGAGTCAGAGAGAGACAGAGAGAGCGAGAGTCAGAGAGAGCGAGAGTCAGACTACATGGGACTCAGTGTTATTAATGCATTCACTTCTGAGAGAGAAAAATAAAGGGAAGAAAGGTGTGGAGGGAGAGATCAGAAGACAGAGATGGAGAAAACAAGTGAGGGGGAGATAAAGAGAGCCAGTCTTTAGTTGCTTTATTTTTATCTCAATCAGTACACCCCTCCCCAATGGGGTGCTGTCACACCCCATTGTTTCCTTGGTATCCCCTTCTTCCTAATGTCTCCAAAGCAATTGCCTCCCGTTTCCATGGCAACAGAATCCTTGCCACAGGGCGGCAAACAAGGGGGGGGGGAGTCATCTCGGCAACCCAGGGAGCCAATGGAAGATATGAAGAGAGGAGGGAAAGGGAGAGAGCGAGAGAGGTGAGATGGTGGAAGAGGAAGGAGGTGAGATGGTGTGAGGGGGAGGGAGAGGGGTGGGAGGGTGAGATGAAGGGAGAGAGGTTGGAGAGCAAGAGGGGGAAGGGGAGGGAGTGAGTTGAGAGGGGGAGGGAGAGAGGTGGGAAGGCAAGAGGGAAGTAAGGGGGGTGAAATCAATTGGGGGCATATTAAAATATTCAGCATATTAGGCCATCCTAGTAAATAAGAATATGTTCTTAATAAAATAAATATTATTATCTGCTAAGCTATGAGCTAAGGAGCACACTGCTCAAGTCAATGGTATCTTTCAATTAATCAGTCAGGCTGCTACAGTATCTGCTGCTAATGTCTATGCAAGTCTGTTAATCCAGCAATGTCCAGTGACATGCTGATAGACTAGCCTCCAGCATTTCAGATGTAAATAGCTTAGTCTTAGGCTGAGCAGGAACACAGGGAGCAGAGCACAACTGTCTCCTCGACCCAAACAGAGGGAGAAGATTGAGTTTGATCAAGCTGAAAATGTGGTGCTGTGGAGTGTGACAGTCACACACTGTGGACATATCGTTTAAGCCTCAGATCCTCCACTTCCACCATGAACTACTTGCCTGCCTTGGATCAGTGCTCTACATCACACCAGCTTCAAAATCCAAGAGAGAGAGAGAGCCTTGCTTTGTGTACATTGTGTTTGAGACACTTCCGTTTCCAGACATGAAGGCACACATTATCAGACATGTTACGTGGTAAGGTTGCAGAGGAGGTGCAGAGAAGAGAACAGATGTAGAATCAGTGGTCAAGAGGGGAGGGGGCGAAACCCGATCTGACCAACAAACGGCGACAGTCCAGTGGACGAGTTTGGCAGTGTGTTGTGAGCAAACTCCGTCCACGAGAGGAACTTGCTCCAGTTGCTGGCCTGGGTGAAGACCAAACAGTGGAGGAACTTCTCCAGCTCCTGGTTGTCCCGCTCCATTTGCCCATTCGACTGTGGGTGGAATCCCGAGGAGAGACTCACCGACGCTCCCAACAGGGAGCAGAAGGCTTTCCAATACCGTGTGACGAACTGGGGGCCACGATCCGAGACAATGTCCTGGAGAAGTCTATGTAGTTGAAAAACATGGGTAATCATGAGATCAGCGGTCTCCTTCGCTGAGGGCAACTTGGGTAAGGCAATGAAATAGGCTGCCTTGGAGAACCGATCAACGACCACCGGGATAGTGGTAAGCCCTTGGGATGGAGGTAACCCTGTGTTAAAGTTTGCGGACAGGTGGGACCAGGGCCGGCTGGGGATGGGCAGAGGTTGGAGCAACCCAGCCCGTCGCTGTCGTGAGGACTTGCTTTGTGCACAGATGGAACAGGCCACAACAAAGTATCTCATATAGTCCATCATGTTGGGCCACCAGAATTTCCACCTCAGGAACTCCCGTGTCCGATTAACCCCTGGATGCCCAGATAATTTAGAGGAGTGTCCCCATTGTAGATCCCGGGAACGGGCTGATCGCGGAACGTAAAGTCTGTTAGTGGGTCCCCCGCCGGGATCAGTTTCTCGGGTCTGGGCTTGTCGGACCGTGGCCTCAATACTCCATATCAGAGGAGCCTCAATGCGGGAGCTGGGGATGATGGGTTTGGAGTCCCTCTCCTCGTTAGAGGTATCATGTTGGCGGTCGTCTGCTTTCTGACTCTTGGATCCCAGCCTATTGGATAGTGTGAAATCGAACCAGACCACCTAGCCTGGTGAGCATTCAAACTCTTGGCTTCCTGAATGGAGACCAAGTTCTTATGGTCTGTCGAGATCACGAAAGGATGATGTTCCCCCTCCAACCAATGTCTCCACCCTTCAAGGTCCCTTAACTGCCAAGAGCTCCCAGTTGCCTACATTGTAGTTGTGTCCCGGTGGCGAGAACCGGTTGGAGAGAAAGGCGCATGGGTGCAGTTTCTTGTCCTCGTTCCGCTGTGAAAGGACCACCACTGCTCCGGTGTCCGAGGCGTCCACCTCTACCACACAGGGACGAGTAGGATCAGGATGAACAAGGATGGGTCCAGATGTGAAATGTCCCTTGAGCTCCATGAATGCACCGTGAGTCTCGGGAGTCCAGCAAAAACGGGTCTGGGACTAGGGTCTGGGTTAGGACTGTGAGAGGCGAAGCCACCGCACCAAAATTGCGTATAAAAGGCCTTTAAAAATGGGAAAACCTGAGGAACAGCTGGACCTGCTTGAGTGAGGTGGGACGTGGCCAGTCGGCAACCGCCTCAACCTTTACGGGGTCCATTTGGATGTCTGCGGTAGAGATAATCTTGGGATACATGGAACTCACACTTCTCTATCTTGACATATAGTTGGTTCCGCAGGAGGCGTCTCAGGATTTGCAGTATGTGTTCCGGAAGGAGAAGATCAGGATGTCGTCAAGATAAACAAAGATGAACTGATTCAACATAGCCCTAAGAGTGACCAATGCTTGAAAGACTGCTGTTGAGTTTGATAATCTGAAAGGTATGACTAAATATTCATAATGACCACTAGGGGTGTTAAAGACAGTTTTCCTCTCATCTCCCTCCCTGATTCGCACCAGATTGTAAGCATTGCGGAGGTCCAGTTTGGTGAAGAATTGGGCCCCTTGGGCCAAGTTCAAGGCGACGGACATCAGGGGTAGAGTGTTCAGCCCTTTTACCCACGAAGAAGAAGCCTGCACCAGCTGTGGATGTAGAGGGGCCTCTTGCTGAAGGCCTCCTAGAGGTCGAAGCATTCGGGGGGGAGAGCGGAGAAGTCTTGGTCTTAAATGGATGCAGGAGGACACAGCGAGGCTCTTGGTGGGGGTCTTAGACACTTAGTCTGGCAGTCCTTACCCCAGTCGAGTAGGTGTCCCGTGGACCAGGAGAAGAGTGGGTTATGTAGTGCTAGCCAAGGATACCTAGGATAAGGGGGTTCACGGGAGCAGTGATCAAAAGAAATCTAAGAGTCTCTGAGTGGTTCCCCCCAACCTGCAGTAGAATGGGCTTGGTCTGATATTCCACTTGACTGGAGCCAATGTGCTGTCCATCGAGGGCTTGAATCTGCAGAGGGATGATCAATGAAATTATCTGCAGCCCCTGAGTCCATGAAGGCTTGAATTTGCTGATGGTTGTCCCAGTGGAGGGTTGCGGGTAGTAACAGACGGTGACTGGGTAGCCGGGAGGTAACTGCACAGCTCGTCAGGGTCTCATTCTTGTCCTGGCGAGCCCTGGCATTTCCCATCAGCTCTGGGCACGGAGATGGCCGAGACCTCCACAGTAGAAGCAGCAGCCTTCGCGCATGCGCCTGTCACTCACCTGTAGGCTCAGATGTGTGCGTCCCAGCTGCATGGGCTTCTCAATGCTGGGTTCGGGGGGCTTGTGGTGCTCAGGGAACTGGGATACTTGGGTGGTATCAAAAAGACACTGTCTCACTCGTTCTTGGAGGCAGTTGTCAATCCTGATTGCCAGCGTTATCAGGGTCTCGAGGTCCTCTCCCAGTTCCCGGGAGGCCAGTTAATCCTTGATGGAGTGAGACAAACCCTGGTGGAAAGCGGTGACCAGGGCCTCCATATTCCACCCACTCTTGGCTGCAAGGGTGCGGAACTCAATGGCGAAGTCAGACACTGGTCTGGCCCCTTGGCGGATGTTGAACAGTTGGCTGGCCGCTTATTGTCCACCGACTGGGTGGTCGAAGACTCGTCGAAGCTCGGCAATGAAGTCCAATATGGAGCTGCAGGATGGTGGCTGCTGTTCCCATACCACCGTTGCCCACACCAGGGCCTTACCCAAGAGTAGAGAGATGATGTAGGCGATCATGGCCCGATCGGTCTGGAAGGAGGAGGACTGTAGCTCGAACACCAGAGAACACTGAGTGAGGAACCCCTTGCATCCTCCCTGGTGGCCGTCATACCGCTCGGGGGCTGGGATCTTGGGTTCCCGGTGCAGGTTCCCTTGAGGAACTACGGCAACGTCTGTAGCACTGGGCAATGAGACTTGGACATGGGCTCCTCCTGGGTTGAGGTTGGACTGTGGTTGAAGGGAGTCGGTAAGTGCCCGGAGGGTATCTGATATTTGGGAGACTTGTTCTTGCTGCCGCCCCAGCAGTGCTCCTTGGTGGGTGACAACATTTTTGATCTGGGTGATCTCTGCTGGGTTCATTTTTTGTGCAGAAGCTTGCTGTGACGTGGTGAGGTTCGACCCAGGTGCAGAGAGAGACCAGATGAGGAATCAGTGGTTCAGGATAAACATAATACCTCACTGAGAAACGGTAGTAGCCGCAGGATCACAGTACACTTGAAAAAACAACAAACACTAAGTCTTAAAAACTCACTCTGGAAACGACCACACACACACGACCGTAAACAATTCAAGCTTTTGCCAAGGACAACAGAAAACACATGTCTTATAACAGGGAAATCATAATGAGTAAATTGGACACACCTGAGTGTCGTTAATGTCTCTAGGATGGTCTCTGGCGCCCTCTGGTGACAGGTGGAACCACGACAAGACAGACTGCTTAACGTAGTGTGCTGTTAAAAATAACATGACAATGTGCTTTGATTGCTTACCAGGAATGGATATTGAAAGCATTTATGTATGATGTAGTTGATGCATCAGCGGGCTACTGCCTTGTAGTCCATGGGAAAGTTTTAATCTCTCCTCAGGGTTTATTTCTGAACATTGACATACAGTGTAGGTGTACGTAGAGCCATATATTTGGATTTGAAATACTTGGCTCTGGGTGTACACATGAAGATCTGTATTATTTCCACCCATTGAGTAGCTATTGTCTGACGAGAAGATGCCTACTGCCTTCTGTAGCGGCACATTGACATTGTAATGGTCCTGCAGCATACACTGGTGCCCCTACTACAGTGTTGTAAGTGGTCTGAGATTTGTCACACCATCTATCAACTTGAAATATATTTTCAATCTTGTCTGTCTTTTGTGGTAAAGTCGAAACATCCAAAAACCGCCTGACCGTTTTAGTCATGTTGTAGCAGACGTGCTCGGAACTCTCATCCATTTCTATCCATTATGGATGTGCTGTCGATTGGCCAATCCGCTCTGCCGACTTCACAGTCATTCCCATTCTGGGCACACATGGTCCTTGATCCATCCAACAAGCTCCCCAAATTCCCTTAATTTCAATAAATATGGATGCTAAATCAAGTGGGATGATTTTTGGAGGATAATATATGTATTCACGAGTTCATGTCCAATCGATAGGACATCTTAGTAGATGGCTGCATTTCGAGGCTTAGGTTTATGAGGAGATTGCTTGGGCATTTTATTTGGTGTGCCATGTAATGCCAGCATGTGGTTGTCAAGCCTTTGACCCTAAAGTGATGAGACATTTCTCAATAATATCCCTCCGTAATCCAGCACCATAGTAAGAACACTGCCATTTAAATACAGCGGACGAGAGATGAGTATATTGGACCACTGCACTAAGAGGAAGAAAAAAAAAATCCTTTAACCAGCACCACATCAGCTCTATTCAACCTTCAAATACAGTACGAGAGGGCGAGAATGAACTATTTCTGCCAATGAGAAGAAACTGGAACCAGGACAAGCTCAAAGTAAAACACTGTCAGGTTGTTCCAGTTACGGAATCTAAAATGAATTATAGAATGTCTGTGGTTAAACAAACAGTGTTAGCCTCAGGGTTTGATGTTCCAATGTAGACATGTTGATTCCATCATGTCAGGTCTGTGTCAGGGGAGTGAGTGGAAGGGTAGAGGTAGAATAGCATCTCTGCTGCTCTCCTTTGCCCTGTCTGGGTAGAGATTATATTATTCGTTGACGGCAGACAGCTCCCTTCCTCATTCCCCATGCAGACAGCCGCCTACCGGTTTAGGAAATCACCCGATCCCAGAGCCCGTTATAGAAACAGAAACATTTCCAGGGATGCTTCATTTACATGTTTTGCATAATTAAGAGACTGATACACAGTGACTGGTGCTGTAATATAGCTACAGTGACCCCCCTTTTAGACTGATATAGAGTGACTGGTGCTGTAATATAGCTACAGTGACCCCCCCCCTTTAGACTGATACACAGTGACTGGTGCTGTAATATAGCTACAGTGACCCCCCTTTTTAGACTGATACAGAGTGACTGGTGCTGTAATATAGCTACAGTGACCCCCCTTTTTAGACGGATACACAGTGACTGGTGCTGTAATACAGCTACAGTGACCCCCCTTTTTAGACGGATACACAGTGACTGGTGCTGTAATATAGCTACAGTGACCCCCCTTTTTAGACGGATACACAGTGACTGGTGCTGTAATACAGCTACAGTGACCCCCCTTTTTAGACTGATACACAGTGACTGGTGCTGTAATACAGCTACAATGACCCCCCTTTTTGCGTTGTTGTTTCTGTGTACGTGATTAGTTTCCCTCAAATGAGGTTGCATGTGAAAAAATAACATTATATTCATGCATGTATTTGTGCTGTGACCTGTTTGTGAGTTAGTTAGTGTGATGTTTCTGTGAGTTGGCGTGTTGGGGTGTGTGTGTGTGTGTTTGTGTGTTGGGGTGTGTGTGTGTGTGTTTGTGTGTGTTGGGGTGTGTCACTGATAAAGTGCTTTTAGCTTCAGCCTGCTTTCTCAGTATAAGTCGCCATCCCCATGGCAACATAAACTGCTGCTCAGTCACCATGGCAACTAGCCAGACCCTCCCCCCTCACCAAAGGTGCATGTAGAACTGTCTATCACTGTTACTGTCTATAACTATAACTGTCTACCACTGTAACTGTCTACTTCTGTAACTGTCTACCACTGTAACTGTCTACTAATGTAACTGTCTATCACTGTAACTGTCAATCACTGTAACTGTCTATAACTGTAACCGTCTATCACTGTAACTGTCTATCACTGTAACTGTCCATCACTGTAACTGTCCATCACTGTCCATCACTGTAACTGTCCATCACTGTAACTGTCCCTCACTGTAACTGTCTATCACTGTAACTGTCTATAACTATAACTACTATAACTACTGTCTACCACTGTAACTGTTTATTACTGTAACTGTAGCTGTCTACTACTGTAACTGTCTATCACTGTAACTGTCTACTAATGTAACTGTCTATTACTGTAACTCTCAATCACTGTAACTCTCAATCACTGTAACTCTCAACTACTGTAACTGTCTATCACTGTAACTCTCAATCACTGTAACTCTCAACTACTGTAACTGTCTATCACTGTAACTGTCTACTTCTGTAACTGTCTACCACTGTAACTGTCTACCACTGTAACTCTCTACTAATGTAACTGTCTATCACTGTGACTGCCTACCACTGTAACTGTCTACCACTGAAACTGTCTACGAATGTAACTGTCTACCACTGTAACTGTCTACTACTGTAGCTGTCTACTACTGTAACTGTCTACTACTGTAACTGTCTACTACTGTAACTGTCTTCCACTGTAATGGTCTACCACTGTAACTAACTGTCTACCACTGTGACTGTCTACCCCTGTAATGATCTACTACAGTAATTTTAACTGTCCACAACTGTAACGGTCTACTAATGTAACTGTCTGCCACAGTAACTGTCTATCACTGTAACTGCCTATCACTGTAACTGTCAATCACTGTAACTGTCTATCACTGTAACTGTCAATCACTGTAACTGTCAATCACTGTAACTGTCAATCCCTGTAACTGTCAATCACTGTAACTGTCAATCACTGTAACTGCCTATCACTGTAACTGCCTATCACTGTAACTGTCAATCACTGTAACTGTCAATCACTGTAACTGCCTATCACTGTAACTGTCTACCACGGGACCTATCTGCCATGGGAACTGTCTACCACTGTAACTGCCTATCACTGTAACTGTCAATCACTGTAACTGTCAATCACTGTAACTGCCTATCACTGTAACTGCCTATCACTGTAACTGTCAATCACTGTAACTGTCAATCACTGTAACTGCCTATCACTGTAACTGCCTATCACTGTAACTGTCAATCACTGTAACTGTCAATCACTGTAACTGTCAATCACTGTAACTGTCTACCACGGGACCTATCTGCCATGGGAACTGTCTACCACTGTAACTGTCTACCACTGTAACTGTCTACCACGGGGCCTATCTACCATGGGAACTGTCAACCACTGTAACTGTCTACCATTGGAACTGTCAGCAATCTGACATTCCCTACCATTTTCACTACATTCATATTTCTGCAGTTATACAATATTACATCATTCCATTTTAATTCAAGTCCATATTAATTTGTCTGCCATTCATAAACACAGGTTGCTTTTTCAAGCCTTATATAACCAATGCAAGCCTTAGAAGGCCAATGCAAGCCTTATATAGCCAATGTAAGCCCACAGGGATTTCATTATTCACATATCATTGTCTAGTTCACAGAAAACAACAATTGTCTGTCACACTGTGTTGGAGTGTGGAGACCAAGTCCCCTTAAGATAGCTCACACACACACACACACACACACACACACACACACACACACACACACACACACACACACACACACACACACACACACACACACACACACACACACACACACATTCTCTCAGAGGAAGAGAGAAATCAAGGCCTTGCTGTGCTTTGCAATGCTGCTGAGGGCCAGTGGACAGCGGAGCAGCCCTGTTGTGGATAGATTTGTCTGTCTCTACGGGGGCTGTGTTTATAACCCCAGGCCTTGAGCCCACACCTGAGCGCTAGTCGCTGAAAATATCTAATTTACATAAATATTCACACCCCTGAGTCAAGAATCACCTTTAGGAGCGATTACAGGTGTAAGTCTTTATGGGTAAGTCTATAAGACATATGCACACCTGGATCGTACATTACCTGTCCTTTATTCTTTACAAAAACTTCAAACTCAGACAAATTGGGCATTGCTAGACAGCCACTCTAAAAGTCTTGCCATAGATTTTCAAGATGATTTAAGACAAAACTCTAACTAGGCCACTCAGGAACATTCAATGTGATCTTGGTAAGCAACTCCAGTGTATATTTGTAGGTTATTGTCATGTTGGAATTTGTCTCCCAGTGTCTTTTGGAAAGCCGACTAAAGCAAGTTTTCCTCTAGGATTTTGTCTGTGCTTAGCTATATTCCATTTATCCTAAAAAAAAACTCCTTAGTCCTTGCCGATGACAAGCATACCCATAACATGATGCAGCCACCACCATGTTTGAAAATATAAAGAGTGATACTCAGTGATGTGCTGTGTTGGATTTGCCCCAAACATAACACTTTGCATACAGGACATAAATGTAATTTATTTGCCCAATTTTTGGCAGTTTTACTTCAGTGGCTTATTGCAAACAGGATGAATGTTTTGAAATATTTTCACTATGTCATTTAGGTTAGTATGGTGGAGTAACTACAACAGTAACTATGTTGTTGATCTATCCTCCGTGCTCTCCTATCACAGCCATTAAACCGTGTAACTTTTAATGTCACCATTGGCCTCATTGTAAAATCCCTGAGCGGTTTCTTTCCTCTCCGTGTTCTCCGGCGTTAAGAAGGACGCCTGTACCTTTGTAGTGACTGGGTGTATTGATGAACCATCCAAAGTGTACTGAATAACTTGCTCAAAGGGATATTCAATGTCTGCTTTTTTGTATTTTAATTTTTTATCGACTAATACGTGCCCTTAATTGCGAGGCATTGGAAAAGCCCCCTGGTCTTTGTGGTTGAAACTGTGTTTGAAATTCACTGCTCGACTGAGGGACCTTACAGATAATTGTACGTGTGGGGTAGAGAAAATACTATTATTACGCACAGTCCATGCAACTTATTATGTCATTTTTAAAGCACATTTTTACTCCTGAACTTATTTATGCTCCTTGCCATAACAAAGGGATTGAATACTTATTGACTCAAGACACTTCAGCTTTTCATTTATAAAAATTCCCCCCCAATTTTTTACCTTTATTTTACTAGGCAAGTCAGTTAAGAACAAATTCTTATTTTCAATGACGGCCTAGGAACAGTGGGTTAACTGCCTGTTCAGGGGCAGAACAACATATTTTGTACCTTGTCAGCTCGGGGATTTAAACTTTCAACCTTTCGGTTATTAGTCCAATGCTCTAACCACTAGGCTACCCTGCCGATGACACTTTTACAGTATACGGTATTGTATGTCGGCCAGTGACACAACATCTCAATTGAATACATTTTAAATTCAGGATGTAACACAACATGTGGAAAATTGGTCATCAACCCATCCTTAGCAGTGTTATAATAAGTGATTTAAAAGAAAAAACCTTGCACTTTCAGTATAACCAAATTGTTTCTATAAAAGTCAGTTGAGTGAGATACAATCGTCATATTTTATGTATAAAAAAAAACAATTTAAGGCATTTCAAACCAAAAGGATAAAATACTATATGTTTTTGGAGAATCCCAACATTAGTAATGAAAACGTGTAGAATAGAGATACGGATCTTAATGTACGACTAGGCCCTGGGGGTATTCCGTATCACCCTCACCACTCTAATCTAATGAGTTCTTCATCACTCTAATCTACTGTGTTCTTCATCACTCTAATCTAATGAGTTCTTCACCCCTCTAATCTACTGTGTTCTTCACCCCTCTAATCTACTCTGTTCTTCACCACTCTAATCTAATGAGTTCTTCACCCCTCTAATCTACTGTGTTCTTCACCCCTCTAATCTCTACTGTGTTCTTCATCACTCTAATCTACTGTGTTCTTCATCACTCTAATCTACTGTGTTCTTCACCACTCTAATCTACTGTGTTCTTCACCCCTCTAATCTAATGTGTTCTTCACCCCTCTAATCTACTGTGTTCCTCACCCCTCTAATCTACTGTGTTCTTCACCCCTCTAATATACTGTGTTCTTCACCCCTCTAATCTACTGTGTTCCTCACCCCTCTAATCTACTGTGTTCCTCACCCCTCTAATCTACTGTGTTCTTCACCCCTCTAATCTACTGTGTTCTTCACCCCTCTAATATACTGTGTTCTTCACCCCTCTAATCTACTGTGTTCTTCACCCCTCTAATCTACTGTGTTCTTCACCCCTCTAATCTACTGTGTTCCTCACCCCTCTAATCTACTGTGTTCATCACCCCTCTAATCTACTGTGTTCAATACAGTAACGCTGTGTCCTGGCATTCAACATGTCCTCATAGGAATACAACACAGAGAGAACAAACCTCCACCCAAACACCATTAGTTCTGTAACATTCCATCACCCAAATAGCCCCACACATGAATAATAACCCCTTTCTATAACACCACCGACCGGTGTTGCCTGTGACGTGAAATCACATCGGTCATCCCTTCACGTCACAAGCCATCAACTCACAACGCACAGATACTTGTCCCTCCTAGGATCCTGTCTGTCAACAGCCCATTGAAAGAATCCGCCCCCCCCAGGAACACTGAAAAACACTATAGATAAAAATAGGTGGCTGAAATATTTATGCCGCTTGATGTTTTGGGTTGCCGGCCTAAAATAACCCCAGTGACTCAGCTTTGAGGGCCTTTATGTTGCTGTGTGCAGCCAAAGTGACATGAGGACAACGTGGGGGCACATTGGTGGCACGTGGGCACCGTTATCCAGGATGCCACCTCTGTTTTGGGGCTGTCCTCCTCCCGCCGCCCTCCAAAAGGCAGAGTTATCAGACTGACCGCCTCAACTCAAAGCCACAATGCTGGATGAATGAAATCCCAGCACTGTTTGACTTATGTAAACCACAGAAATCACACCAATATTACATTGGTTCAGAGGTGGTCGGGTGGGGGTGGAGGGTTGTGTATGGGAGTGGGGGGGGTGGAGGGGGGCAAGGATATGTTCCTTATTGGTTGGTCTATAAATATGATAATGATATGCCAATTCAGCATCAGTTGATAGAGCATTCCAAAATACCATGGAAATGATTGCATCATAATACCAATTGCCAGGGTTGGAGCTTCCAAGCCTGTTCTACTTATTCTAATTCTATGGACGACACACACAGACAACACACACAGACTGCTGTTGGGCTCATCCCGCCCCTCATCCCCAAAGAAATAGCATGCTGGGTGAGGGACAGGAGACAGCGGCCCAGTCTCCTGTCTCCTACAGGGCCTAAATAGCACCGTCAGTGACACAGCTCCACCCCGGCACACTGACAAAGAGGACAAATTACAGAGGGGCAACAGAGACAGCTGTGTCTGTTCCAAAATGCACACGCACACAAGCAAATCAAGCTATTAATCTCAAAGAACAGAACGCAACTGTTAAAAGTCTGTTATTTCAGCCCCCCCCCAAACAATTTGTGTTACCCTTGTAGATGAACAATGCACCCTGTTGCAATGGCTGACTCAAAGTTCCAGAGAAACAAAGTATTTTTTTTCTCCTCAGGAAATTGATCGAAAACAACTTCATTGTCAGTTGACACATTCCACTGTTCCACAATCTATCTCCACAGGTCAATTTTATATTTATTTAACCAGGCAAGTCAGTTAAGAAGAAATTCTTATTTTCAATGACGGCCTAGGAACAGTGGGTCAACTGCCTGTTCAGGGGCAGAATGACAGATTTGTACCTTGTCAGCTCGGGGATTTGAACTTGTAACCTTCTGGTTACTAGTCCAATGCTCTAACCACTAGGCTACCCTGCCGCCCCAATAACAGCCTCACGTCTCATCACAATGAATCTCTGTCTGCAACGAGCCCATTGAGGATGCCACAGACAGGAAATGATGCAGGATTAGACGGTAAACTGAATCTCCTATCCAATTCTTCATTAAGCATAGCGGTTCCCACTGAGCCTAGTTTTAACGTGTCAACAACACCTATTTATATACCGGCAGCTCATCGTGTCGCCCGCATAAACATAAATATATAAGCTACTCGACGGGCAGTTTATCCAAAGTGAATCAGAAGGTGTCGCGACTTTTAAAACTCTTCATTACCGAGGAACCCTGAGGCCAAAACATACAAATAAATGGGTGTAGTTTGGGAAGTAGGCACCTGATGGTGAGGTTGGCGTCTAATTGGCTGTATCTTGAGGGGCGTGTACTGTACACATGGCAAATGTCGCTAGGCTTAGAATAAACCTGTGCTAAAGAACTGACTGCAATGCTTGTTTATCACTTGCTCCTGTGAGCGTCTAGTTCTTCATCTGATGTCAGTCGGCACCGACTGAAAGGAAGGGGGGATACCTAGTCAGTTGTACAACAGAAAGGGGGATACCTAGTCAGTTGTACAACAGAAAGGGGGATACCTAGTCAGTTGTACAACAGAAAGGGGGATACCTAGTCAGTTGTACAACAGAAAGGGGGATACCTAGTCAGTTGTACAACAGAATGGGGGATACCTAGTCAGTTGTACAACAGAAAGGGGGATACCTAGTCAGTTGTACAACAGAAAGGGGGATACCTAGTCAGTTGTACAACAGAAAGGGGGATACCTAGTGAGTTGTACAACTGAACTGTGTCTTCCGCATTTAATCCAACCCCTCTGAATCGGAGAGGTGAGGCGGGCTACCTTAATTGACATCCAAGATTTTTGGACAATCTTTTACGTGTCCTTTCCTGATTTAGATAGGATTCTGCTTATAATTTCCGACATTTTGGTATGCTATTTGTTAGTCAACTTGTCTACAATTAGATACACACAGCTTCTCTTCTGTCCTTATATGTTGACCTAGAAGACAAAAAAAAACCTTGCTCACCAGAATAATGTCATTTTAAAAATTGATAGAATGAATGCTTCAATCTCGTTGACATCAGTAAAGTTCTCGGTCATCTCTGCTTTTTTTGCGCGCAAAGACATTTAGGGTCCGGGGAGTAAATGCAATAACAAAACAAACTGGAAATATTTTCTGTGCGAAACGTCCAAATGACATCAGTTTGACCGGTTATAAGCAAATAGAAAGCTGTGAAAATGTCACGTTTCTGATAAGATTTCAGTTAGGCTTGGATACATATTTTATGTGGTTGAAATACTATCAGCTTTTATGATGCCTATAAAGATAACACCTTCACAGATGTTCCCTAACTGCACATTCACATTCTCTCAAGATGCTGAAAGAAATAAATCATATTTCTACACATCTGTTCTCGAGTCAACATTTTGCATATTTTTTACTGCAATAATTCTGGAAGATATTAATATTAAGGCTATGTGAGAGGTTTTAAGACCTACAGCAGTGGTGTAAAGTACTTTAAAGTACTACTTAAATAAAAAATACTTTAAAGTACTACTTAAATGAAAAACACTTTAAAGTACTACTTAAATAAAAATACTTTAAAGTACTACTTAAATAAAAACACTTTAAAGTACTACTTAAATAACAATACTTTAAAGTACTACTTAAGTAGTTTTTATGGGTATCTGTACTTTACTATTTATATTTCTGACAACTTTTACTTCACTACATTTCTAAATATAAAATAATGTACTTTTCAATCCAAACACTTTCCCTGACACCCAAAAGTACTGGTTACATTCTGAATGCTTAGCAGGACAGGAAAATGGTCTAATTCACTCACTTATCAAAAGAACATCCCTGGTCATCCCTACTGCCTCTGATCTGACAGACTCACTAAACACAAATGCTTTGTCTGTAAATGATGTCTGAGTGTTGGAGTGTGCCCCTGGCTATCTGTAAATGATGTCTGAGTGTTGGAGTGTGCCCCTGGCTATCTGTAAATGATGTCTGAGTGTTGGAGTGTGCCCCTGGCTATCTGTAAATGATGTCTGAGTGTTGGAGTGTGCCCCTGGCTATCTGTAAATGATGTCTGAGTGTTGGAGTGTGCCCCTGGCTATCTGTAAATGATGTCTGAGTGTTGGAGTGTGCCCCTGGCTATCTGTAAATGATGTCTGAGTGTTGGAGTGTGCCCCTGGCTATCTGTAAATGATGTCTGAGTGTTGGAGTGTGCCCCTGGCTATCCATATATACATTTAAAAAAGAAAATGGTGCCGTCTGGTTTGCTTAATATAAGGAATTTTATGTTTATGCTATCCGTAAATAAAATAAAAACAAGAAAATGGTTCTGTCCGGTTTGCTTAATATAAGGAATATTAAATTACTTCTTACTTTAACTATCACTTTTGATATTTAAGTATATTTTAGCAATTACATTTACTTTTGACTTGGTAATATTTTACTTGGTGACTTTCACTTTTTCTTGAGTCATTTTCTATGAAGGTATCTTTACTTTTACTCAAGTATGACAATTGGGTACTTTTTCCACCACTGACCTACAGTCACGGTCCATATTTCAGATTCCATCAGATTCCATTTAACCCACCGGAACAGTAGGCTACAGTTGACGTGCCACAGGACTTTTGGAAGTCCCCGTCTTGTGACTGTCAAATTTGTATAATCACAATCATCACACATAATCCTCTTTTGCCACTTCACCAAATCTCCCAAACATGACTTTCTGGCCTTCCCTTCAATCTACTTTTGCAGCTTTTCTCTTATTGAATTAAACTCCAACATTGTCCTTTTTGCCTCTGTGGATCTCCGTAAAGTTAGCTGCCCGCTCCCAAAACCATTTGGTGTGTAGGCCGTTTGGCGTGTGTAGGCCGTTTGGCGCGTGTAGGCCGTTTGGCGCGTGTAGGCCGTTTGGCGCATGTAGGCCGTTTGGCGCGTGTAGGCTGTTTAGACTTACGCACAAGGTCAGAGAGCCTAAAATAATGAAAGAAAAACCTCAATGTAGCGTATAGATATAAATGACACAAGAATAATACATTGATTCATTTTTTAAAGTTATTGTTTTCTCTTTATTCTCTGGGTCTGAATATGGCAGCTTATGTACGGGACTTTGCGGGGGGGGGGGGGGGGGTTCGGCTAACCTTCACTCAGCCCTCCCAGCCCTCAGAGAGAGCACACAGAACACCCCAGGAGACTCAAGGGATTCTAGCCTACATCTGGGTTCTTTAATTTTTTACCTGGTAAATTGATTGAGAACATTTACAGTAACAACCTGGGGATAGTTACAGGAGAGGATGCATGAGACAATTGTAAACTGGGGATGATTAGGTGACCATGATGGTATGAGGGCCAGATTGGGAATTTAGCCAGGACACCGGGGTTAACACCCCTACTCTTACAATGAGTACCATGGGATCTTTAGTGACCACAGAGAGTCAGGAGACCAGTTTAATGTCCCATCTGAAAGACAGCCACCTACACAGGGCAACATCTCCAATCACTGCCCTGGGGCATTTTTTTTTTAGACCAGAGGAAATAGTGCCTCCTACTGGCCCTCCAACACCGCTTCCAACAGCATCTGGTCCTAAAACAACATCTCTCTCAATACTATTCTATATTCCACTTTCATGTCCTAGTGTCCCCTGCCTGTCGCTGAATACAGTATATATCTACCCTAGCCTGGACATAGTCACAGCACCTGCAGTCCCTGACAGACTCATCACATTGATTTATCCGTGGATTCAGCCTCAAGCCATCTGTTTTCAGCCCTGTCTTGAAGGGGTTTGTGTCACTGTGACGCATTGCAACGCAAGACTTTCCTACAATCTATTTAAACAATGTTCCACAATCTATTTCCCACAATCTACGCCCATAAAGATCACGTAGATTTCCTGACTCACCTGTTGTGGTGGCCGTCGTGGAGGCAGAAGGGAATCGGCAGGACATGGAACGAAAGAAAGAGGTAATAACAATGTGTTATTAAAACATGTGACCTGATTTGAGTGTATATTCATTCAGACATGTTTTTGGTTAGTGAGCGGTACATGCATTGCAAGTGGTTTGGACATCAACAGAGAACTGTTTAGAGGCTCCTCTCTGAACGAAATGTTAGCTATAGAAGAGACAGCGTGGAGGGAAAAAATGTTTAATTCAAAACAGAGAGGATATGAAGACATGAAGAAGTCATGGACCTTCAACATACTAGACTAAGAGAGACACTGGGACACAGCAGAAAGGAAGACAGAGAGAGAGAGAGAGGTTTGGTGATGAAAGAAAATGCCGGTGAAACCGCAATGTGGTGAGTGTGTGTTGTAGTTAGTAGCACACCCTGGACCACACAGGGTTAATGAGAACACTCCAGCACTGCCCAGAAGCAGCAGTGCCTTGTGGGTAAGAGGAAACTCGCCCAAAAAGCCAAACCACGTCCCTCGGACAGAGTGTATCTCAGTTAGTCAGTCAGGCTGTCTAAACTGGGCTATTGGGTCGGTCCCAGCCCAGCCGTAGAGCCACATGCCCATACAAGGTATTGGTCGACTCCTCTAATCCTCCTGGTGAACATCACACGCCACTGCAACAAACCTTCAGACATTGGGGCCACCACCACGGTGAGGGGCTCTGTGGGGTTGGCGAAGCAGGGGAAGAAGGACTGGGCGGTGGGGTTCAGACTGGAACCTGGTGAGGTGGGGCTTTTGGTGGAAGAGGAGGAGGAGGAGGAGCGGGACTTCTTGGGTATCTTCTGTGATGGGGATTTGGCCTTTTTGCCCCCCCTGGGGTAGAATTCAGGCACGGTTTTGGGGGAGCGGAGCGGGACTGGGCTGGGTGTGTCGAAGGCCAGGCCCACAGGTAGGGAGTGCCCTGGAGTGATGTCACTGAACTCAAAGCAGTTGTTGTTGAAGTGGTAGTCGTTGATGAGCCAGGAGCTGTCGGAGGGGGAGAAAGGGGGTGCGGTCGCTGTGAGCTCACTAGGCTTCTCCAATGGTGATAGGACACTATCTGGTTGGTGGGTGGGGCTAAAACTCACGGCATCTTCAATATGGACATCCTGCATTGAGGTGTCATGATCAAACATCACTTTGACCCCTGACTCATGAACTAGGGAATCTAGGGAAAAAGCTGGGGAAAAAGCCTCTTTGTCATTACCCAGGCTGGCAGTCTCTGTATCCATAAGCAGGTCTTGGTAGCTGGCGGTGAATGGGTCTCCAGGACACGTGGGGAAGGTGCCTCTGGGCGAGAAGTCTCCCTGACTGGTGGGGATAGAGACGGGGGTGGTAGGCAGGTGATCGCAGCTCATGGCAGGTGGAGGGGAGGTTGGGGCCATGAGAGGGAGCAGATCCTGGGTGAGAGATGAAGGGAAGAGGTCTTCACTGGCAGGGATCAGCCCCATGTCACCCATACTAGAGCAGGGGTTCTCCAGGCGCCGGCGGTGGACGATGGGGGGCGCTAGTTGGTCTAACACCCCCTCAGAGAGGTGAGCGGCAGAGGAGGGCACGAAGGGCTCGGCTGTAAACCCCCACTCTTCTGGAAGCTTCTTCCTGCTCTTGCCCCTCTTTCCCCTGCCTCCACTCCTCCCTGGCTCTTCCCGCTCCCAGCCCCCCACCATCCTGTCCCTGTCCTTGCAGGGGGTGACCCCGTGGTGGCCCTCTGACGCGATTGTGTTCTCAGCCTGAGTCTCCGGTTGGCCCCTGTCGTACACCTCGTCTCGGGGCCTCCTCTTCTTCTTCTTCTTCTGCTGTTGTTGTTGTTTGCAGTCATTTCCCTCGTTGCTCTCCATCTCCTCCCCCATGGCCAAGGCCTCTTGGTGGGGCCAGCCACAGTCAGGAACGTCCTCGGGGCTGGCCCCCAGGTGGCTTTCATGGTGACTGATCATTGTGGAGAAGCTTGGGGTGAACGGCAGGTCGGTGGGAATGCGAACCTTGTCTGTCCAGCCATCGTCCAGGGCACCTTGTTTGTGAAGAGGGAAGAGAGTTTAAAGCAGGCATATACAGTGTATACGTAGTCTGACGCCTGGACTTTATCCACATTTTGTTACGTTACAGCCTTATTCTAAAATGGATGAAATTGTGTTGTTTTTTTCTCATTAATCTACACACAATACCACAAAATAACAAAGCAAAAATAGGTTTTTAGAAATGCTTGCAAATTTATAACAATAAAAGTATATATATTACGTTTACATAAGTATTCAGACCCTTTACTCAGTACTTTGTTGAAGCACATTTGGCAGCGATTATAGCCTCGAGTCTTCTTAGGTATGACGCTATAAGCTTGACACACCTGTATTTGGGGAGTTTCTCCCATTCTTCTCTGGAGATCTCCTCGAGCTCTGTCAGGTTGGATGGGGAGCATCGCTGCACAGCTATTTTCAGGTTCAAGTAAAGGCTCTGGCTGGGCCACTCAAGGACATTCAGAGACTTGTTCCGAAGCCACTCCAGCATTGTCTTGGCTGTGTGCTTATGGTCGTTGTCCTGTTAGAAGGTGAACCTTCTCCCCAGTCTGAGGTCCTGAGCACTCTGGGGCAATTTTTCATCAAGGATCTCTCTGTACTTTGCTCCATTCATTTCCCCCTGACTAGTCTCCCAGTACCTGCCACTGAAAAACATCCCCACAGCATGATGCTGCCACCACCATGCTTCACCGTAGGGATGGTGACAGGTTTCCTCCAGACATGATGCTTGACATTCAGGGCAAAGAGTTCAATCTTGGTTTCATCGGACCAGAAAATCTTGTTTCTAACGGTCTGAGAGTCTTTAGGTGCCTTCAGGCAAACTCCTAGTGGACTGTCATGTGCATTTTACTGAAGAGTGGTTTCCATCTGGCCACTCTACCATAAAGGCCTGATTGGTGGAGGGCTGCAGAGATGGTTGTCCTTCTGGAAGGTTCTCCCATCTCCACAGAGGAACTCTAGAGCTCTGTCAGAGTGACCATCGGGTTCTTGGTCACTTCCCTGACCAAGGCCCTTCTTCCCCGATTGCTCAGTTTGGCAGGGCCGCCAGCTCTAGTAAGAGTCTCGGTGGTTCTAAACTTCTTCCATTTAAGAATGATGGAGGCCACTGTGTTCTTGGGGACCTTCAATGCTGGAGACATGTTTTGGTACCCTTCCCCAAATCTGTGCCTCGACACAATCCTCTCTCAGGACTCTACGGACAATTTCTTCAACCTCACGGATTGGTGTTGGCTTTGACCTGCCCGGTCAACTGTGGGACATTATATAGACAGGTGTGTGCCTTTCCAAATCATGTCCAATCAATTGAATTTACCACAGATGGACTCCAATCAAGTTGTAGTAACATCTCAAGGATGATCAATGGAAACAGGATGCACGTGAGCTCAATTTATAGTCTCATAGCAAAGGGTCTGAATACGTATGTAAATTAGGTATTTCTGTATACATTTTTGTATTAAAAAAGAACTGTTTTCGCCTTGTCATTATGGGGTACTGTGTGTAGATTGCTGAGGATTTTTTTTTTGATATCCATTTTAGAATAAGTCTGTAACATAACAAAATGTGGAAAAAGGTCAAGGGGTCTGAATACTTTCCAAAAGGCGCTGTACTCACTCTTTCACTCCCTCTCGCATTTCTCATCCAGGCAAAAGCGTGCACTTCAAAGGGCTCAAAACCACATTCAACAGTCTAAGACATGAGAGTAGTAACAGTCTCAGTGTGCTGCTGTGGACGCTCATCATCCATTCAACGTAACTGAACTGGCTCTGTACGGGGTTCGCTGCAACTTGTAACTTGCCACTGAACACTGAAAATGCACCATGGGTTTAAATCGGCCATTCTAATTGGCCCGTTGCCTTTGTTCTCCTGTGTGAATGAATAGTCACAGGGAGGGATTTAAGGGTGATACTGTGACTCAGTGTTACCCTAGGGACATGCTGGAGTACTGAATGGGATTTTAGGAGGGGGAGAAAGATGTGTTTATTTCATAGCGTGTGGGTGATTGAATGCAAGAAATACAAACATAAACACAGGTATTGGTCAAGTACACAGAAACAGGCACAGTGCAATACACAGTACAATACACAGTACAATACACAGTACAATACACAGTACAATACACAGTACCATGCACAAACATAAAAACAGCTTTGAAAAGCAGGAAACACAAAATATCTTTGTACATTTCGAGAACAACATTGTGCAGTAAATCAGACGTAGAGTTTTATTTAAACAATAAGGCCAGAGGGGGTGTGGTATATGGTCAATATACCACGACACAACGCGGAGTGCCTGGACACAGCTCTTAGCCGTGGTATATTGACCATATATCACAAACCCCTGAGGAGCCTTATTGCTGTTATAAACTGGTTACCAAGGTAATTAGAGCAGTAAAAATACATGTTTTGTCCTGCCCATGGTATACGGTCTGATATACCACGGCTGTCAGCCAATCAGCATTCAGGACCCGAACCACCCAGTTCATAACGTACAGTATAGCCATCCATTAAGGTCAATCATATCTTGATTGATACAGGATTGATTCTTTTTCCGGACTGTTTGGAATGATGAGGTAGCTAGTTAAATTCTAGAACCCAGTGCTGAACCCAGAACCAAGTAAAGCTGTGCTCGTTCTGAGGAGAGGAGGAATGGAGGGATGGAGGAATGGAGGGATGGAGGGGATGGGATTTAGAGGAATGATTACCCAAGGCTGGATCAATGTGCCTCGGTTGTCTCTCTGATTGGTGGAACTCTAACGGAGCATCTCTTTGTGGTGCCCTATAACGTTTCTCTCTCTAGTCGTATTTTTACATGAATCAACCACACACACACACACACACACACACACGACAAGACTGACGTAATATGTTAGAGCAGAGAAGGGTGACAGTAAAGCAGCACTTAGAGCCGTTCCCTCGAAGCTCTGGATAGCTGTTAATGTGATGAACAGCAACAGGAAGGTGGCCGTCGTGGTTCTCTCTATGTACAGAACCATGGTTTGATGTGGTACAGCATCCCTGGCTCCATGACAAATGCAGCGGAAGGATGTCATGTACTGGGTGTCACTGAGACACTTCTGTTCCACTGGGTTCTGAGCACTTCCCCTCGCAACCTCGCTCAGCGCACACACTAACGGTAACATTGGGAAACATAAGGCAGCTCACCATAACCATGACTAAGACGTGACACATTTGATGCGCAATGACTTCTGCAGCAGAGGACGTTTTGTTTGCTAATTGTTGTGGTTGTTATGCTTCCCATGAGTTAGAGTGTCTCTGATGAGGGAGGGGTGTGCTGCATTGTTGAGTCATAACAGCCAGGACACTTTTTCCCCCTCACTAGCAAGAAGGGGCTTTCAGGGATTAACATGAACGCAATATGCATTCAGATATTGTACTGATCAAATTAGTTTTGCCATATCGAGTTCCCGAATTAATTATTCTCTACGACACAGCCAAGCTCTGGAGTCTGGATTCATTCCAGAGGCAGGATGCCTGCAAAGTTTATCTTTCACCCTCAGGCTTTCAATCTGTTTGCATCCTGCAACTCTTTCACACAAACAGGCTAGTGGGA
>NW_027005141.1:62500-87500 GCF_036934945.1 Oncorhynchus masou masou
ATAAGACAAATCTGATTCTATATCAGCACTTCTAGTCTGAGATGCTTTGTGAATACAGGCCCAAAGCCGCTTTGAACTGATCCCGATACAGAGTCAGACAAATGTCACACAGACCAGGACCAATCAGAGCTTAGATCAACCTCTGAGAGACCAATGAACAGGTTGAACATTAGTCAACGCACAGGCAGACAGAACGAGAAGTTATCAATCTGAAGAGCTCTTTGAGGAAAGTTCGAAAGATGATTAATGTAGAACGAGGCCTTTCAGATGCAAAAACGAGGGACAGAGACGTGAAAATGTAGTTCTATTCATCAATACGTGCCCCTGAGTCAGGACTGCCTAGCAACACTTTCTGAGGCAAGTGCAGTCCGAAATGTCACAGACAGCGAGAAAGTGACACAGTAATGCAGCGTTTCCCAAACTCTGTCCTGGGGTCGCTAAGGGGGGGCACGTTATAGTTGTTGCTCTTAACACTACACAGCTGATTCAAATAATCAAAATTTGATGATTAGTTGGTTATTTGAATCAGCTGTGTAGTGCTAGGCCAAAAACCAAAACGTGCACCCCTTGGAGTCCCCAGGAGGTTGGGAAACGCAGCAGTAATGAGAATTCCGTGCGGGTCTTCCCTTTTGTGTGTTTACGTATCTGTGTGTGTCTTTGAGTGACTAGCCCTACAGCAGTGATTCAGTCATACCCGAGATGACAAATGCCATTAGGCTGTGGTGGGGTTGTATCTGCCGCAGCTGGCATCGTAGACGCACAACTCAACTCAGCCCATAACTCTCAGATCAGCACAAATTAGGCCAGTCACAACTCCTAAGCCACCAATGTGGCAAAACAGAGCATGGTCAGCTCAAGGGGCACTAAGTAAATACTGTAGTATGGCAACCAGTTTATAATAGCAATAAGGCCCGAGGGGATGTGGTATATGGACAAAATACCACAGCTGTTCTTATGGACTACAAGACGTGGAGTGCCTGGATAATGACCTTAGCCGTGGTATATTGGCCATATACCACAACCCTTATTTCTATTATAAACAGGTTACCAACGTAATCAGAACAGTAAAAATACATGTTTTGTCATTCCCGTGTTATACGGTCTGATATACCACGGCTGTCAGCCAATCAGCATTCAGGGCTCAAACCACCCAGTTTATAAATACATGTTTTACATTCAGTGCATAGTCTTTGTAATGTATTACACTCCGTTCACAATCTTTTTTTAGCCAGCACGTATTCTTATCGTGTGATTGTATACGTCATTCGACGTTAAAATTGAATGAAAATCTGCATAACCAATTATGACGTGTGCAAAACAAACCCTACATAATCCATTTATTATAATATAATATATAATATAATATCACGTAGTGAAGTGTTTCTGATGGATGGCATTAGTTTGGCAAAAGCATGTAGGATGTGTGTAGCTCAAGTATTGACAATTGAATCAATGACTCTACCTGAGGAATCTCTTATCAGTCCACTATCCATCATCCGGGGCGGGATGTTGGGCTGGGAGCTCCACTGATCAGGGACGCCCGCCATGGAGCCTGGACAGAGAGAGAGGGAGGGAGGGAGGTGGGGGGGGGGCAGAGGAAAAGGCATGAATGACAGGATCAGAGAGGGGAAATAGAGGGAGAGAGAGAGAAAGAGAAAGAGAAAGGGAAGGAAAGAGGGAGAGAGAGAGAGGTGGGTGTGACTAAGCATGAGACCTTCCACTCCAAACTGAACAGTACAGTACTCTCTTTAAGGGTGCACAACACATCTCTTCAAGGGTGAACAACACATCTCTTCAAGGGTGAACAACACATCTCTTTAAGGGTGAACAACACATCTCTTTAAGGGTGAACAACACATCTCTTTAAATCTCTTTAAGGGTGAACAACACATCTCTTTAAGGGTGAACAACACATCACCTTAAGGGTGAACAACACATCTCTTTAAGGGTGAACAACACATCTCTTTAAGGGTGAACAACACATCACTTTAAATCTCTTTAAGGGTGAACAACACATCTCTTTAAGGGTGAACAACACATCACCTTAAGGGTGAACAACACATCACCTTAAGGGTGAACAACACATCTCTTTAAGGGTGAACAACACATCTCTTCAAGGGGGAACAACACATCTCTTTAAGGGTGAACAACACATCTCTTTAAGGGTGAACAACACATCTCTTCAAGGGTGAACAACACATCACCTTAAGGGTGAACAACACATCTCTTTAAGGGTGAACAACACATCTCTTTAAGGGTGAACAACACATCTCTTTAAGGGTGAACAACACATCTCTTTAAGGGGGAACAACACATCTCTTTAAGGGTGAACAACACATCTCTTTAAGGGTCAACAACACATCTCTTCAAGGGTGAACAACACATCACTTCAGTCACACCTGTAGGAGTTGAGTTCAAATCTCAACTCGCTTTCCAAATCAATATATAAGATATGGTTCAGGAAAAACATGTATAATGTACAATAGTGCAGTATCAGGTGTCTTACCTGAGAGGAAAT
The DNA here is from genome assembly GCF_036934945.1 of Oncorhynchus masou masou. Lineage (NCBI taxonomy): Eukaryota > Metazoa > Chordata > Actinopteri > Salmoniformes > Salmonidae > Oncorhynchus > Oncorhynchus masou. The sequence goes on from NW_027005141.1 coordinate 65,019, forward strand.
CTGTTGCTGCAAAGACCTGGTGCTCTGCCGAGTTGGGACGCACTTCCCCCTGTGGTTCTGGGCGCGAAGCTGATATCTGTCCCCCCGGTGTCACATTAGAACCTGAAGTGTCGGGAACACAGATCACCTCACATTAGTTCCACTCTCTGGCAACACACCGGAAAACCCACCCACTCACTGTACAGAACAAACGCAAAAACCCCACTCACTCACCTGTATTGTCCACTCTACATAAATATATAACAAGCCTGTTAAATCTAAAACAGCATCTGATATTGGTAATACTCTAAACCCTCTCTCTCTTTCCAGTGCAGTCTCAGCTGTATCTCTGTGTAAGTAGCTCTGTGATGATCAGTGGCTGCAGTAGCCTGGGCCGTGGTGACGTCTCCCTGTCTGTGACTGGTTCTGTCCCCCCTCCCGCACCACCGCCCCCATCCCAGGGCTTTGGCTCCTAACTCCACTATCTAGGCCCTCCGCCTGATCGCCAGATCCGATGTGGCTGTTATTTGGCCGTTGTGAGAGAGAGCACCCCCCTGTATCCTGCAGTTACAGTGAGGGTGACAGTGAAGCGGGTGGACAGGACGACACCCAAAGTCATAAACACAGCCCCGCCGCATCCAAAAGCCAGACAGGGGGCAGGCAGGGGGAATTTGGACCTCCCAGACGGGCCACGGGACTTTTCGTCGGTCAGAGAGGGCACTGATTAATTTGAAAGCACCGGTGTGTCCTCACATGTTTCTGTGTGTGTGTGTGTGTGTGTGTGTGTGTGTGTGTGTGTGTGTGTGTGTGTGTGTGTGTGTGTGTGTGTGTGTGTGTGTGTCTCAGAGTTCGATAATACATTAACCTATTCAGAGAGACAAGAGAAGACACAAAGAGTTGAACCAGATAGGCTGTTTGTATTTGTTAATTTATTATGGATCCCCACTACTTCCTGCTAAGGCAGCAGCTACTCTTCCTGGGGTTTATTATGGATCCCCATTAGTTCCTGCCAAGGCAGTAGCTACTTTTCCTGGGGTTTATTAGTGATCCCCATTAGTTCCTGCCAAGGCAGCAGCTACTCTTCCTGTCAAGGCAGCAGCTACTCTTCCTGGAGTTTATTATCGATACCCATTAGTTCCTGTCAAGACAGCAGCTACTCTTCCTGGGGTTTATTATGGATCCCCATTAGTTCCTGCCAAGGCAGCAGCTACTCTTCCTGGGGTTTATTACGGATCCCCATTAGTTCCTGCGAAGGCAGCAGCTACTCTTCCTGGAGTTGTTATGTACTTGAGTGAAGACCCAAAAGCGGTTTTAACAGAAAACAGAGTTCTTTAATGAAAATACAGGAATGGCATAAATCCTCTTCCAACGTTGTCAGCGGAACAAAAAGAACGTTAGTATAGTGCAGGATGCTCCTGCCAGGCAGACTCCGACAGGACAGGACAAGGTGGAAGCAAACGAGACGACAGCTTGCTTCTGGCATCAAAAAACACAAACAAGAATCAGACACTGAAAGTAGCAGGAACAGAGAAAGAAATAGAGACCTAATCAGAGGGGGAAGAGAGAACAGGTGTGAAAGAGTGAATGAGCTAGTTAGAGGAGATGTAGAACAGCTGAAGAATGAGAGACAGAGAAGGTAACCTAAAAAGACCAGCAGAGAGAGAGAATGAAGAGAAAGGACAGGAACAGACATAACAAGACATGACAGTACCCCCCCCCCCACTCACCGAGCGCCTCCTGGCGCACTCGAGGAGGAAACCTGGCGGCAACGGAGGAAATCATCGATCAGCGAACGGTCCAGCATGTCCCGAGAGGGAACCCAACTCCTCTCCTCAGGACCGTACCCCTCCCAATCCACTAGGTACTGATGACCACGGCCCGAGGGCGCATGTCCAAAATCTTACGAACCCTGTAGATGGGTGCGCCCTCGACAAGGATGGGGGGGGAGGGACGAGCGGGGCGCGAAGAACGGGCTTAACACAGGAGACATGGAAGACCGGGTGAACGCGACGAAGATAGCGCGGGAGAAGAAGTCGCACTGCGACAGGATTAATGACCTGGGAAATACGGAACGGACCAATGAACCGCGGGGCCAACTTGCGAGAAGCTGTCTTAAGGGGAAGGTTCTGAGTGGAGAGCCATACTCTCTGACCGCAACAATATCTAGGACTCTTGGTCCTACGCTTATTAGCGGCCCTCACAGTCTGCGCCCTATTACGGCAAAGTGCCGACCTGACCCCCTTCCAGGTGCGCTCGCAACGCTGGACAAAAGCCTGAGCGGAGGGGACGCAGGACTCGGCGAGCTGAGATGAGAACAGCGGAGGCTGGTACCCGAGGCTACACTGAAAAGGGGATAGACCGGTAGCAGACGAGGGAAGCGAGTTGTGGGCGTACTCTGCCCAGGGAGCTGTTCTGACCAAGACGCAGGGTTACGAAAAGAAAGACTGCGTAAAATGCGACCAACAGTCTGATTGGCCCGTTCGGCTTGACCGTTAGACTGGGGATGAAAGCCGGACGAGAGACTGACGGAAGCCCCAATCAAACGGCAAAACTCCCTCCAAAATTGAGACGTGAACTGCGGGCCTCTGTCGGAAACGACGTCAGACGGAAGGCCATGAATTCGGAAAACATTCTCGATAATGATCTGAGCCGTCTCCTTAGCAGAAGGGAGCTTATCGAGAGGAATGAAATGAGCCGCCTTAGAGAATCTATCGACAACCGTAAGAATAACTGTCTTCCCCGCTGATGAAGGCAGTCCGGTGATAAAATCTAAAGCGATGTGAGACCACGGTCGAGAGGGAATGGGAAGCGGTCTGAGACGGCCGGCAGGAGGAGAGTTCCCAGATTTAGTCTGCGCGCAGACCGAACAAGCGGCGACAAATCGACGCGCGTCACGTTCCCGAGTGGGCCACCAGAAATGCTGGCGAATGGAAGCGAGCGTACCCCGAACGCCGGGGTGGCCGGCTAACTTGGCAGAGTGGGCCCACTGAAGAACGGCCGGACGAGTAGGAACGGGAACGAACAGAAGGTTCCTAGGACAAGCTCGCGGCGACGGAGTGTGAGCGAGTGCTTGCTTTACCTGCCTCTCAATTCCCCAGACAGTCAACCCGACAACACGCCCCTCAGGGAGAATCCCATCGGGGTCGGTGGAGACCTCAGAAGAACTGAAGAGACGAGATAAAGCATCAGGTTTGGTGTTCTTTGAGCCCGGACGATAAGAAATAACAAACTCGAAACGAGCGAAAAACAGAGCCCAACGAGCCTGACGCGCATTAAGTCGTTTGGCTGAACGGATGTACTCAAGGTTCCTATGGTCAGTCCAAACGACAAAAGGAACGGTCGCCCCCTCCAACCACTGTCGCCATTCGCCTAGGGCTAAGCGGATGGCGAGCAGTTCGCGATTACCAACATCATAGTTACGTTCTGACGGCGATAAGCGATGAGAGAAAACGCGCAAGGATGGACCTTGCCGTCAGAGAGAGAGCGCTGAGAAAGAATGGCTCCCACGCCCACCTCTGACGCGTCAACCTCAACAACAAACTGTCTAGAGATGTCAGGTGTAACAAGAATAGGTGCGGATGTAAAACGATTCTTAAGAAGATCAAAAGCTCCCTGGGCGGAAACGGACCACTTAAAGCACGTCTTAACAGAAGTAAGGGCTGTGAGAGGAGCTGCCACCTGACCGAAATTACGGATGAAACGACGGTAGAAATTAGCGAAGCCCAGAAAGCGCTGCAGTTCGACGCGTGACTTAGGAACGGGCCAATCAATGACAGCCTGGACCTTAGCGGGATCCATCTTAATGCCCTCAGCGGAAATAACGGAACCGAGAAAAGGGACAGAGGCGGCATGAAAAGTGCACTTCTCAGCCTTCACATAAAGACAGTTCTCCAAAAGGCGCTGGAGGACGCGTCGCACGTGCTGAACATGAATCGAGAGAGACGGTGAAAAAATCAGGATATCGTCCATGTAAACGAAAACAAAAATGTTCAGCATGTCTCTCAGGACGTCGTTAACTAGTGCCTGAAAGACAGCTGGAGCGTTAACGAGGCCGAAAGGAAGAACCCGGTATTCAAAGTGCCCTAACGGAGTGTTAAACGCCGTCTTCCACTCGTCCCCCTCCCTGATGCGCACGAGATGGTAGGCGTTACGAAGGTCCAATTTGGTGAAAAACCTGGCTCCCTGCAGGATCTCGAAGGCTGAAGACATAAGAGGAAGCGGATAATGATTCTTAACTGTTATGTCATTCAGCCCTCGATAATCCACGCATGGGCGCAGGGACCCGTCCTTCTTCTGAACAAAAAAAAACCCCGCTCCGGCGGGGGAGGAGGAGGAGACTATGGTACCGGCGTCGAGCGAAACCGACAAATAATCCTCGAGAGCCTTACGTTCGGGAGCCGACAGAGAGTATAATCTACCCCGGGGGAGTAGTTCCCGGAAGGAGATCAATACTACAGTCATACGACCGGTGTGGAGGGAGAGAAGTGGCCTTGGAACGACTGAACACCGTGCGCAGATCGTGATACTCCTCCGGCACCCCTGTCAAATCGCCAGGCTCCTCCTGTGAAGAAGAGACAGAGGAAACAGGAGGGATAGCAGACATTAAACAGGTTACATGACAAGAAACATTCCAGGATAGGATAGTATTACTAGACCAATTAATAGAAGGGTTATGGCGCACTAGCCAGGGATGACCCAAAACAACAGGTGTAAAAGGTGAACGAAAAATTTAAAAAGAAATGGTTTCGCTATGATTACCAGAGACAGTGAGGGTTAAAGGCAGCGTCTCACGCTGAATCTTGGGGAGAGAACTACCATCTAAAGCGAACAAGGCCCTGGGCTCCCTAACTGTCTGAGAGGAATGTCATGTTCCCGAGCCCAGGTCTCGTCCATAAAACAGCCCTCCGCCCCAGAGTCTATCAAGGCACTGCAGGAAGCAGATGAACCGGGCCAGCGGAGATGGACCGGAAAGGTAGTGCGTGATCCAGAAGGAGAGGCCTGAGTAGTTGCGCTCACCAGTAGCCCTCCTCTTACTGATGAGCTCTGGCCTTTTACTGGACATGAGGTGACAAAATGACCAGCGGAGCCGCAGTAGAGACAGAGGCGATTGGTGATTCTCCGTTCCCTCTCCTTGGCCGAGATGCGAATACCCCCAGCTGCATAGGCTCAGCATCCGAGCCGGCGGAGGAGGGTGGCAGTGATGCGGCAGGTGGCAGTGATGTGGAGAGGGGAGCAACGGAGAACGTGAGCTCCTTTCCACGAGCTCGGCGACGAAGATCAAACCGTCGCTCTATGCGAATAGCGAGAGCTATTAAGGAGTCCAGACTGGAAGGAACCTCCCGGGAGAGGATCTCATCCTTAACCTCGACGTGGAGACCCTCCAGAAAACGAGCGAGCAAAGCCGGCTCGTTCCAGTCACTAGAGGCAGCGAGAGTGCGAAACTCAATAGAATAATCCGTTATGGATCTATTCCCCTGACATAGGGAAGACAGGGCCCTGGAAGCCTCCTCGCCAAAAACAGAACGGTCAAAAACCCGTATCATCTCCTCCTTAAAGTCCTGATACTGGTTAAAACACTCAGCCCTCGCCTCCCAGACTGCCGTGCCCCACTCACGCGCCCGTCCGGTAAGGAGAGAAATGACGTGGCGATGCGGGCTGCGCTCCTGGAGTAAGTGTTGGGCTGGAGAGAGAACACCACATCACACTGAGTGAGGAATGAGCGGCACTCAGTGGGCTCCCCAGAGTAACACGGCGGGTTGTTGATCCTGGGCTCCGGAGACTCGGAAACCCTGGAAGTGGGCGGTGGATCGAGGTGGAGTTGGTGAACCTGTCTTGTGAGGTCGGAGACTTGGACGGCCAGGGTCTCAACGGCATGTTGAGCAGCAGACAATTCCTCCTCGTGTCTGCCTAGCATCGCTCCCTGGATCTCGACGGCGGAGTGAAAAGGGTCCGGAGCCGCTGGGTCCATTCTTGGTCTGATTCTTCTGTTATGTACTTGAGTGAAGACCCAAAAGCGGTTTTAACAGAAAACAGAGTTCTTTAATGAAAATACAGGAATGGCATAAATCCTCTTCCAACGTTGTCAGTGGAACAAAAAGAACGTTAGTATAGTGCAGGATGCTCCTGCCAGGCAGACTCCGACAGGACAGGACAAGGTGGAAGCAAATGAGACGACAGCTTGCTTCTGGCATCAAAAAACACAAACAAGAATCAGACACTGAAAGTAGCAGGAACAGAGAAAGAAATAGAGACCTAATCAGAGGGGGAAGAGAGAACAGGTGTGAAAGAGTGAATGAGCTAGTTAGAGGAGATGTAGAGCAGCTGAAGAATGAGAGACAGAGAAGGTAACCTAAAAAGACCAGCAGAGAGAGAGAATGAAGAGAAAGGACAGGAACAGACATAACAAGACATGACAGGAGTTTATTAAGGATCCCCATTAGTTCCTGTCAAGGCAGCAGCTGCTCTTCCTGGAGTTTATTAAGGATCCCCATTAGTTCCTGTCAAGGCAGCAGCTGCTCTTCCTGGGGTTTAGTTAGGATCCCCATTAGTTTCTGTCAAGGCAGCAGCTACTCTTCCTGGGGTTTATTACGGATCCCCATTAGTTCCTGCTAAGGCAGCAGCTACTCTTCCTGGAGTTTATTAAGGATCCCCATTAGTTCCTGTCAAGGCAGCAGCTGCTCTTCCTGGGGTTTATTATGGATCCCCATTAGTTCCTGTCAAGACAGCAGCTACTCTTTCTGGGGTTTATTACGGATCCCCATTAGTTCCTGCTAAGGCAGCAGCTACTCTTCCTGGAGTTTATTAAGGATCCCCATTAGTTCCTGTCAAGGCAGCAGCTGCTCTTCCTGGGGTTTATTATGGATCCCCATTAGTTCCTGCTAAGGCAGCAGCTAATCTTCCTGGGGTTTATTATGGATCCCCATTAGTTTCTGCCAAGGCAGCAGCTACTTTTCCTGGGGTTTATTATTGATCCCCATTAGTTCCTGCCAAGGCAGCAGCTACTCCTCCTGGGGTTTATTATGGATGCCCATTAGTTCCTGCTAAGGCAGCAGCTACTCTTCCTGGGGTTAATTATGGATCCCCATTAGTTCCTGCCATGGCAGCAGCTACTCTTCCTGGGGTTTATTAAGGATCCCCATTAGTTCCTGTCAAGGCAGCAGCTATTCTTCCTGGAGTTTATTAAGGATCCCCATTAGTTCCTGTCAAGGCAGCAGCTACTCTTCCTGGGGTTTATTATTGATCCCCATTCGTTCCTGCTAAGGCTGCAGATACTCTTCCTGGGGTTTATTAAGGATCCCCATTAGTTCCTGCCAAGGCAGCAGCTACTCTTCCTGGGGTTTATTATGGATCCTCATTAGTTCCTGCTCAGGCTGCAGATACTCTTCCTGGGGTTTATTATGGATCCCCATTAGTTCCTGCCAAGGCAGCAGCTACTCTTCCTGGGGTTTATTATGGATCCTCATTAGTTCCTGCTCAGGCTGCAGATACTCTTCCTGGGGTTTATTATGGATCCCCATTAGTTCCTGCTATGGTAGCAGATACTCTTCCTGGGGTTTATTAAGGATCCCCATTCGTTCCTGCTAAGGCTGCAGATACTCTTCCTGGTGTCCAGCTAAATTAAGGCAGTTATATACAATTAAAACAACATTACATTTCACAACATATGAAGTGTGTCCCCTTAGGCCACATGTGTCTGTGTCTCTTCACAGTCCCCGCTGTTCCATAAGGTGTATTTTAATCTTTACATTTTTTTTACATCTGATTCTACTTCTTGCATCAGTTACTTGATGTGGAATAGAGTTCATTGTAGTAATGGCTCTATGTAGTAATCAAATCCAAGATGGCGTAGCAGTCAGACGTCTTTGTCCTGTCGTGTCCCTTGTATATATCATTTTACATCTTTTTCTTCGCATATCTTTTAAAATATTTTGCAAAACCTCAACTTCTAAATACTCTCCTGCAACCCGCCTCACCCAATGTGGCGTGGATGTGCTTTTTTTTCTAAAGTATTTATATTTACAAACTGAACATTTTCAACTAGATCTTCACAACTAGCTAACCGCAATCCCAGATGACTACTCCTGGCTAGCATTTCCATGCCAGAGCAAGCACCAATTAGCTTGAAGCTAGCCCGGCCAGGGCTCCTGTGCTACCATCGAAGCATACTCCTGGGCGACAATATCCGGACCCCTTCTACAGCCGGTACGGGGCACGGAACCCCGCAGATCCCCTACGACTGGAATACCGACATAATCTGCCCGAGGACTCCAACAGGCCCCTCAGGCACGAAGCCCGCTGAAGGTCCATTCAGCTAACCAGCTAGGCCTGCTAGCTAACTAGAGCTACTTGGAACCCTACTAATTCCACGACTGGTCTATCGACGTTACCGAACGAAGAGGCAAAAACAGACTTACCCCCATCGCGACGTCCCCCAAAGGCTAACTTGCTAGCCCCTGCTATCTGCTTGCTTGCTAACTCGGTCTGCTAACTGCTTGCTTGCCCCGGTCTACTAACTGCTAGCTTGTTTAGCCCCAGCCTACTAACTGTTAGCTTGTTAGCATCGGCCTGCTAACGGTCTGAATCGCCAATATGCCTTAACCAACCATGTTGTTCCACCTCCTACATATGCGATGACATCACCTGGTTTAAACATCTCTAGAGACAATATCTCTCTCATCATTACTCAATGCCTAGGTTTACCTCCAATGTACTCACATCCTACCTTAACTTTGTCTGTACAATATGCCTTGAATCTATGTTATCGTGCCCAGAAACTTGCTCGTTTTACTCTCTGTTCCGAACGTGCTAGACGGCCAGTTCGAATAGCCTTTAGCAGTACCCTTATCTTACTTCTCCTCTGTTCCTCTGGTGATGTGGAGGTTAATCCAGGTCCTGCAGTGTCTAGCTCCACTCCCACTCCCCAGGTGCTCTCATTTGTTGACTTCTGTAACCGTAAAAGCCTTGGTTTCATGCATGTTAACATTAGAAGCCTACTCCCTAAGTTTGTTTTACTCACTGCTTTAGCACACTCTGCCAACCTGGATGTCTTAGTCGTGTCTGAATCCTGGCTTAGGAAAACCACCAAGAACAATGAAATCTCCATCGTTAACTATAACGTTTTCCGCCAAGATAGAACTGCCAAAGGGGGCGGTGTTGCAATCTACTGCAAAGATAGTAATACAGAACGCTGCAGGCTATCGAAGTCTGTGCCCAAATAATTTGAGTTTCTACTTCTAAAAATGCACCTTTCCAGAAACAAGTCCCTCACTGTTGCCACTTGCTATACACCTCCCTCTGCACCCAGCTGTGCCCTCGATACCATATGTGAATTGATTGCCCCCCATCTATCTTCTGAGCTCGTGCTACTAGGTGACCTAAACTGGAACATGCTTAACACCCCGGCCACCCTGCAATCTAAGCTTGATGCCCTCAATCTCACACAAATTATCAATGAACCTACCAGGCACAACCCCAAATCAGTAAACACGGGCACCCTCATAGATGTCATCCAAACTAACTCGCCCTCCAAATACACCTCTGCTGTTTTCAATCAAGATCTCAGCGATCACTGCCTCATTGCCTGCATCCGTAATGGGTCTGCGACTAAACGACCACCCCTCATCACTGTCAAACGCTCCCTGAAACACTTCTGCGAGCAGGCCTTTCTAATCGATCTGGCAGGGGTATCTGGGAATGACATTGACCTCATCCCGTCAGTAGATGATGCCTGGCGATTCTATAAAAGTGCCTTCCTCACCATCTTAAATAAGCATGCCCCTCTCAAAAAATGTAGAACTAGGAATAGATATAGTCCTTGGTTCACTCCAGACCTGTCTGCACTTGACCAGCACAAACATATCCTGTGGCTTTCTGCATTAGCATCGAATAGCCCTCGTGATATGCAACTTTTCAGGGAAGTTAGGAACAAATATACACAGGCAGTTAGAAAAGCTAAGGCAAGCTTTTTCAAACAGAAATTTGCATCCTGTAGTACTAACTCAAAAAAGTTATAAGAGAATAAGAGCACCACCTCCCAGCTGCCCACTGCTCTGAGGCTTGGAAACACTGTCACCACCGATAAATCCACTATAATTGAGAATTTCAATAAGCATTTCTCTACGGCTGGCCATGCTTTCCACATGGCTACCCCTACCCCGGTCAACTGCCCGGCACCCTCCACAGGAACTCGCCAAAGCCCCCACCATTCTCCTTTACTCAAATCCAGATAGCTGATGTTCTGAAAGAGTTGCAAAATCTGGACCCCTACAAATCAGCCGATCTAGACAATCTGGACCCTCTCTTTCTAAAATGATCTGCCGAAATTGTTGCAACCCCTATTACTAGCCTGTACAACCTCTCTTTCGTATCGTCTGCGATTCCCAAAGATTGGAAAGCTGCCGCGGTCAACCCCCTCTTCAAAGGGGGTGACACTCTAGACCCACACTGCTACAGACCTATATCTATCCTACCCTGCCTTTCTAAGGTCTTCGAAAGCCAAGTTAACAAACAGATTACTGACCATTTCGAATCCCAAAATACCTTCTCCGCTATGCAATATGGTTTCAGAGCTGGTCATGGGTGCACCTCAGCCACACTCAATGTTCTAAACGACATCATAACCGTCATCGATAAGACACATTACTGTGCAGCCGTCTTCATTGATCTGGCCAAGGCTTTCGACTCTGTCAATCACAACATTCTTATTGGCAGACTTGACAGCCTTGGTTTCTCAAATGATTGCCTCGCCTGGTTTACCAACTACTTCTCTGATTGAGTTCAGTGTGTCAAATCTGAGGGCCTGTTGTCCGGACCTCTGGCAGTCTCTATGGGGTGCCACAAGGTTAAAATCTTGGGCCGACTCTCTTTTCTGTATACATCAATGATGCTGCTCTTGCTGCTGGTGATTCTCTGATCCACCTCTACGCAGACGACACCATTCTGTATACTTCTGGCCCCTCTTTGGACACTGTGTTAACTAACCTCCAGGCAAGCTTCAATGCCATTCCACTCTCCTTCCGTGGCCTCCAACTGCTCTTAAACGTAAGCAAAACGAAATGCATGCTATTCAATCGATCACTGCCCGCACCTGCTCGCCCGCACCTGCTCGCCCGTCCAGCATCACTACTCTGGACGGCTCGGACTTAGAATACGTGGACAACTACAAATACCTGGGTGTCTGGTTAGACTGTAAACTCTCCTTCCAGACTCACATTAAGCATCTCCAATCCAAAATTAAATCTAGAATTGGCTTCCTATATCGCAACAAATCATCCTTCACTCATGCTGCCAAACATACCCTCGTAAAACTGACCATCCTACCGATCCTCGACTTCGGTGATGTCATCTATAAAATAGCCTCCAACACTCTACTCAACAAACTGGATGCAGTCTATCACAGTGCCATCCGTTTTGTCACCAAAGCCCCATACACTACCCACCATTGCGACCTGTACGCTCTCATTGGTTGGCCCTCGCTTCATACTCGTCGCCAAACCCACTGGCTACAGGTTATCTACAAGTCTCTGCTCGCTAAAGCCCCGCCTTATCTCAGCTCACCATAGCAGCACCCACCCGTAACACGCGCTCCAGCAGGTATATCTCACTGGTCACCCCCAAAGCCAATTCCTCCTTTGGTCGTCTTTCCTTCCAGTTCTCTGCTGCCCATTACTGGAACGAATTGCAAAAATCTCTGAAGCTGGAGACTCACATCTTCCTCACTAGCTTTAAGCACCAGCTGTCAGAGCAGCTCACAGATCACTGCACCTGTACATAGCCCATCTGTAAACAGCCCATCTATCTACCTACCTCATCCCCATACTGGCATTTATTTATTTTGCTCCTTTGCACCCCAGTATCTCTACTTGCACATTCATCTTCTGCACATCTACCATTACCTCATTTGCACTCACTGTGTATGGACTTTTTGTTTTGTTTTGATCTACTGTATTATTGACTGTATGTTTTGTTTATTCCATGTGTAACTCTGTGTTGTTGTATGTGTCGAATTGCTACGCTTTATCTTGGCCAGGTCGCAGTTGTACATGTGAACTTGTTCTTAACTAGCCTACCTGGTTAAATAATGGTGAAAAAAAATGTGTACCTCCCATAGTCTGTGAAGAGACCTTTGGTGGCATGTCTTGTGGGGTACACATGGGTGTCTGACCTGTGTGCTAGTAGTTTAAACAGACAGCTTGGTGCATTCAACATATCAATACTTCTCACAAATACAAGTAGTGATGTAATGGCGCCGGAGGGGATGGCTGCCGTTTTACAGGCTCCTAACCAACTGTGCTCTGTTGTGTGTTTTTTCGCGTTGTTTGTAACTTATTTTGTACATAATGTTGCTGCTCTCTTATCATCGAAAAGAGCCTCTTGATATCAGAACAGCGATTACTTACTTTGAACTGGACAAAGATTTTTTCTTTAATAACTCTAGGGGCAGTATTTTCATTTTTGAAAAAAAAAGGGATATTTTGTCAGGAAAAGATGCTAGAATATGCATATAATTGACAGCTTTCGATAGAAAACACTCTAACGTTTCCAAATCTGTAAAGATATTGTCTGTGAGTATAACAGAACTGATGTTGCAAACGAAAGCCTGAGAAAAATCCAATCCGGAAGTGCCCCAGGTTTTGAAAGCGCTGCGTGCCAATGACTCCCTACTTGGCTGTGAATGTACCATCAACGAGCTTACGATTTCTACGTATTCTCCATGGTGTCTACAGCATTGTGACGTAGTTTTACGCATTTCTGTTGAAGAATAGCCGTAGGCGAGCACATTGCGTAAGTGGTCACATGGGGGCTCCGAGAGAGATTCTCGTGTAAAGTACAGAGGTAGCCATTACTCCAATCGGTCCTAGAGAAAACGAATTGTCCTGATATATTATCGAATAGATATTAGAAAAACACCTTGAGGATGGATTCTAAACTAAGTTTGCCATGTTTCTGTTGATATTATGGAGCTAATTTGGAAAACAATTCGGAGTTGTGGTGACCGCAATTTCCGGGCGATTTCTCAGCCAAACTTGAAGAACAAACATAGCTGTTTCACCTACAAAAATAATCTTTTGGCGAAAAAAATGAACTTTGGCTATCTACTTGGGAGTCTCGTGAGTGAAAACATCCAAAGTTCATCAAAGGTAAATGATTTAATTTGATTGCTTTTCTTATTTCCGTGACAAGGTTGCCTGCTGCTAGCAAGGCATAATGCTATGCTAGGCTATTATAAACGTACACAAATGCTTGTCTAGCGTTGGCTGTAAAGCATATTTTGAAAATCTGAGATGACAGGGTGATTAACAAAAGGCTAAGCTGTGTCTCAATATATTTCATTTGTGATGTTCATGAATAGGAATATTTTCTAGGGATATTTATGTCCGCTGCGTTATGCTAATTAGTGTCAGGTGATGATTACACTCCCGGATCCGGGATGGGTAGTATCAAGAGGTTTTAATGAGTCCGGAGTGAAGGATATACTCAAACAAACTGAACGATCTACGATTAAGACTATCCTACCAACGGGACATTAAAAACGGTAATATCTTATGTTTCACGAGACGTGGCTAAACGACGACACAGATAAAATAGAGCTGACTGGCTTCTCCGTGCATCAGCAGTACAGAGCAGCTACATCTGGTAAGACAAGGGGTGGGGGTGTGTGTCAATTTGTCAATAACAGCTGGTGCCCGATATCTAATATTAAAGAAGTATCGAGGTATTGCTCGCCTGAGGTAAAATACCTCATGATAAGATGTGGACTGCACTATCTACCAAGAGAGTTCTCATCTGTATTGTTCGTAGCCGTCTATTTACCACCACAAAACGAAGCTGGCACTAAGACCTCGACCAACTCTATAAGGCCATAAGCAAAGAAGAAAATGATCACCCAGAAGCGGCGCTCCTAGTGGTCGGGGATTTTAATGCAGGCAAACTTAAATCAGTTTTACAAAATTTGTACCAGCACGTCACATGTGCAACCAGAGGGAAACAAAACTCTAGACAACCTTTACTCAACGCATAGAGACGCCTACAAATCTCTCCCTTGCCCTTCATTTGGCAAATCTGACCATAATTCCATCCTCCTGATTCTTGCTTGACAAGCTAAAACTAAAGCAGGAAGTAAAAGTAACTCGCAAAATTCGGAAGTGGTCAGATGACACGGATGCTACGCTATAGGACTGTTTTGCTAGCACAGACTGGAATATGTTCAGGAATTCATCCAATGGCACGGAGGGGTATACCACCTCGGTCACCGGCTTCATCAATAAGTGCAACATCCGCATCGAGCTAAAGGCTAGAGCTGCCGCTTTCAAGGAACGGAACACCGGAAGCTTATAAGAAATTCCACTATGCCTTCAGACGAACTATCAAACAAGTAAAGCGTCAATACTGGATTAAGATTGAATCCTACTACACCGGCTCTGACGCTCGTCGGATGTGGCAGGGCTTGAAAACTATTACGGACTACAAAGGGAAACCCAGACACAAGCTGCCCAGTGACACAAGCTTACCAGACGAGCTAAATGCCCTTTATGCTCGCTTCGAGGCAAGCAACACTGAAGCATGAATGAGAGCACCAGTTGTTCCGGACGACTGTGTGATCACGCTCTACACAGCCGATGTGAGTAAGACCTATAAACAGGTCAACATTCACAAGCCTCTGGGCCAGACAGATTACCAGAACGTGTAGTCAAAGCATGCACGGCCCAACAGGCAAGTGTCTTCACTGACATTTTCAACCTCTCCCTGACTGAGTCTGTAATACCTACATGTTTCAAACAGACCACCATATTCCCTGTGCCCAAGAAAGCAAAGGTAACCTGCCTAAATGATTACCGCCCCATAGCACTCACGTCGGTAGCCATGAAGTGCTTTGAAAGGTCATGGCTCACATTAACACCCTCATGCCGGAAACACTAGACCCACTCCAATTTTCATACCGACACCCAACAGATCCGCAGATGACGCAATCTCAATCGCACTCCACACTGCCCTTTCCCACCTGTACAAAAAGGACACCTATGTGAGAATGTTGTTCAGTGTTCAACACCATAGTACACACAAAGCTCATCACTAAGCTAAGGACCCTGGGACTAAACAACTCCCTCTGCAACTGGATCCTGGACTTAGTAACGTGCTGTCCCCAGGTGGTAAGGGTATGTAACAACACGCTGATCCTCAACACTGGGGTCCCTCAGGGGTGCGTACTTAGTCCCATCCTGTACTCCCTGTTCACCCACGACTGCATGGCCAAGCATGACTCCAACACCATCATTACGTTTGCTGATGACAGCCTATAGGGAGTAGGTCAGAGACCTGGCAGTGAGGTGCCAGGACAACAACCTCTCCCTCAATGTGAGCAAGACAAAGGAGCTGATCTTGGACTGCAGGAAAAGGCGGGCCGAACAGGCCTCCATTTAACATCGACGGGGCTGAAGTGGAGCGGGCCGAGAGCTTCAAGTTCCTTGGTGTCCACATCACCAACAAACTATCATGGTCCAAACACACCAAGACAGATGTGAAGAGGTCACGACAACACCTTTTCCCCCTCAGGAGAATGTTTATTGTCTATGCATAGTCACTTTACAAATTACCTCGACTATTTATTTATTTTATTTTATTTCACCTTTATTTAACCAGGTAGGACGGTTGAGAACAGCTAACCTCTACCCCAGCACATTGACTTGGTACCGGTACCCTCAGTATATTGCCTCGTTATTATTATCTAATTTTTTTATTATCTTATTTTATAATTTTTTAAAAACTTGAGTTAATTTAGTAAATATTTTCTTAACTCTATTTCTTGAACTGCATTGTTGGTTAAGGGCTTGAAAGTAAGCATTTCACGGTAAGGTCTACACTTGTATTCACCAGATGTATTTGATTTGATTTGATATAGTCAATCTCTCCTCTACATTGAGTGAATATAAACTGACAGAGACATTCAGGGGAGTTAGAGGGACATAAATTAGGTTACTTACATTATGACTGCCAACGCCTCAAGGAAAATGTACATTTGACACAGCATTACGACAACTCAGCGACACAATGGTAGGGATTATCTGAGCAGAGTTTGGGTCACTGATAAATCACCGTCTCACTGCAGCCTTGGAATGGTAACATTGCAGAGATTTTTACGTTTGCTCCTTGACTTTGTGCCAAAGGGATAGAGGAAAATAACTTGTTTAGAGGGAAGAATATTTCCTTATTGTGCTGTATTACTTTCCGAGGGGCTGACATCTGGCAGAGCAGTTTTGAAAGGGAATTACTGGCTCCTGGCAAGAAAAAGTATGTTTGAAAAATAAAAAAACACAGAAATCATAGCGATCAATCAATCAATCAATAGCTTTCACTTTTCACAATGTATAGTCAAGATAGCTTAGCAAAGCAATGAGGTACTGAGATGAGATGAACTGGACCAAACCGTGTCTGAATGCCTCCATGATAAGGCATGTTTGTGCGCCTCTCTCCAGGAAACTGGGACAGACCACTCAGGGGGCTTGGAGCTCTAGAAAGGTCGGCAGGACTAATAAATCAATGGTAAGAAAAGGGGTGACAGATCGAGAGGTTTTATGCTGTGAGAGGACAGTGCTTGGATCTTTATGAAGATGGGAGGCGAGGGAGCATTGAGGACAACCCAGATGAGAGAAAGGCCTGGGTGGGTCACAAAAGCATCCGAAAACAGCGGGACACTGACAGCTCCCGGCGGCCCAACTCCCCAGAACCCACACACATTACTAAATAAATCAACTTCAGACTGGGGGTACGTGGGCGGGCGTCTGTGCCCAAACATGCCAAGTCATGTAGCACTCGTAGCAGCCTGCCCCTGGAACCCAGTGTGGGGAGCGAGGCTGCATGACCTCCCATTGTTCAGTCAACAAGCTGTGAGCTATTGAAATACGCCAGCCCAACTGAACACAATGGGTTTGTTTGAGGGCATTGGGGAAAACAAATCAAGGCCAAAATGAAGGGGGCCCAGACAGAAAAGAGAGAGAGAAGGGGTGGGAGTAGAGGGGAGATATTGGTAAACCATAAGTTAGGGCTTTCTGGGCCAGTAACATGAAGAGCAGTGAACTTTTAGATGACTTTGCCTGGAGTTTTATAACTGTGGCCCTCTTCCTATCCATCCATCCCCTCTCTCTGTCTCTCTCTCTCTCTCTTTCTCTGGCTCCTAGCGTACTCTATGGCTCTGTCTGACCCAGATAACTACTGCTGTTTCTGTGGGCAGAGGATCTCAGTGTGTGTACGTACCATGCCGTCTATATATATATCCCTGTCATGGTTATGCCGAACAGGCAGCATCCTACAGGGTCAGTCGGGCTGGCTGTCTGAGTCGGAGAGAGATGAAGTCCCTTTGAATGTGTACGGATGGGTGTGACACAATCTCCGCATCCATCTCAGTCTCTAACACAACCCAGTAACATTCTGTTCTGCCCATCTCAGTATCTAACACAACCCAGTAACATTCTGTTCTGCCCATCTCAGTATCTAACACAACCCAGTAACATTCTGTTCTGCCCATCTCAGTATCTAACACAACCCAGTAACATTCTGTTCTGCCCATCTCAGTATCTAACACAACCCAGTAACATTCAGTATCTAACACAACCCAGTAACATTCAGTATCTAACACAACCCAGTAACATTCCGTCTCTAACACAACCCAATAACATTCAGTCTCTAACAGAACCCAGTAACATTCAGTCTCTAAGACAACCCAATAACATTCTGTCTCTAACACAACCCAGTAACATTCAGTCTCTAACACAACCCAGTAACATTCAGTCTCTAACACAACCCAATAACATTCAGTCTCTAACAGAACCCAGTAACATTCAGTCTCTAAGACAACCCAATAACATTCCGTCTCTAACACAACCCAGTAACATTCAGTCTCTAACAGAACCCAGTAACATTCAGTCTCTAAGACAACCCAGTAACATTCAGTCTCTAACAGAACCCAGTAACATTCAGTCTCTAACACAACCCAGTAACATTCAGTCTCTAACACAACCCAGTAACATTCAGTTTCTAACACAACCCAGTAACATTCAGTCTCTAACACAACCCAGTAACATTCAGTCTCTAACACAACCCAGTAACATTCTGTTCTGCCCATCTCAGTTTCTAACACAACCCAGTAACATTCAGTCTCTAACACAACCCAGTAACATTCAGTCTCTAACACAACCCAGTAGCATTCAGTCTCTAACACAACCCAGTAACATTCTGTTCTGTCCATGTCTCTGTCTCTGTCGCTGTCTCTGTCTCTGTCCATGTCCTTGTCCCTGTCCTTGTCCCTGTCCATGTCCTTGTCCCTGTCCTTGTCCCTGTCCCTGTCTCTGTCCCTGTCTCTGTCATGTCTCTGTCCCTGTCTCTGTCCATGTCCATGTCCTTGTCCCTGTCCATGTCCTTGTCCCTGTCCATGTCCTTGTCCCTGTCCATGTCTCTGTCACTGTCCCTGTCTCTGTCATGTCTCTGTCCCTGTCTCTGTCCATGTCCATGTCCATGTCCTTGTCCCTGTCC
This sequence comes from Oncorhynchus masou masou, assembly GCF_036934945.1. NCBI lineage: Eukaryota > Metazoa > Chordata > Actinopteri > Salmoniformes > Salmonidae > Oncorhynchus > Oncorhynchus masou. Next base: position 83,523 of record NW_027005141.1, read on the forward strand.
TTGTCCCTGTCCCTGTCCATGTCCTTGTCCCTGTCCTTGTCCCTGTCCCTGTCTCTGTCCCTGTCTCTGTCATGTCTCTGTCCCTGTCTCTGTCCATGTCCATGTCCATGTCCTTGTCCCTGTCCATGTCCTTGTCCCTGTCCATGTCCTTGTCCCTGTCCATGTCCTTGTCCCTGTCCATGTCCCTGTCTCTGTCTCTGTCCATGTCCATGTCTCTGTCCCTGTCACTTATGACGATTAGACACCTGGACAAGTTAAATGCATCTCAATAGGACTCAAATGAAAAGGAGAAAAGGGGGAAGCACTAACTTCCACACGACACATAATCCAATATTTTTAGCCCGACTTAGTGTGGGTACAGAACATTTTAAATGAGACTGGGTGGTAGGGAAGGCAGAGCAAAACAAAATGACAGAGCAGTGGAAATGTCAGGTTTAGCCTCGGCTAGCTCCACAGTGTTGTCCTCCAGCTGACCCCAGGTTTCCCCCGCTCATTATTCCCAATCGGAGCTCTGCATGCTGGGTAAACACGTTACCAAGACAGGGCGAGGGACAAGGGCAGCACCACAGGGGGAACCTCCAAAAAAGATTGATTCGGGGATATATCTACGTCCAACAGATGGACCATGGATTTAACTTGACGTGGTGTAGACGCCTGAATCGACTGAAACATCTGATAAACATTGACATTCGGGTGAATCCTTTGAACAACGCAAAATAAAAATAGAACATAGTAAATTCTAATATAAAAATAAAATTGAACAAAAAAAGAGCTTAAACCACATAAATTGATGAACATAGAAGAGTTGTATGTTGTGGTCAGACAGGATGACACATCCGATACAGGTGCAGGGTCTTGACCAGACGTTAGATCCCAGCTCTGGGTTTTTAATTGCTACAGTCTGTCGCCCTGCAGCTTTTCCCTCTGGAATACCCCCCCAGACAGACACACACACACACACACACACACACACACACACACACACACACACACACACACACACACACACACACACACACACACACAGAATGCTGTGCCATATGTGTGTGTGTGTCTGTGCGTGTCTGAGTTTGTGTGTGTGCGTGTGTGTCTGTGTCTGTGTGTCCGTGTCTGTGTGTGCGCGTGTCTGAGTGTGTGTGTGCGTGTCTGAATGTGTGTGTGACATTGTTACCGTCTCTAGCATGGAATGTAAAGGAAGCCAGCGAGCATTTGACCTCTCTTGATTAAAAAATTATAAAATGAATAGCCAATCAGTGGTGAGCTAAACTGAGCAAGCGCAGCTGTGAATGGTCCTGCAGCACCAAAAAAAACTGTGAAGGGAAGCCAGTTTGGATCTGGCTTCACACCAATCACATCACATCAAAAGCCAAACGTAATTGACAGAATTGTTGCATCGATGGAGATTTCATGCCATTCTGTCACACCTCCTTTTCATAGCGTTAAACACTGAACAGTCACTGGGGGCCTGTTTGAACAGATAGTGTCCCCTTCAGTGGTCATCTCATCTCTGTTACATACCCCTGTCCCACAGGAAAACACCACGTTACATCTCCCTGTCCCACAGGAAGACACCACGTTACACCCCCCTGTCCCACAGGAAGACACCACGCTACATCCCCCTGTCCCACAGGAAAACACCACGTTACAGCCCCCTGTCCCACAGGAAAACACCACGTTACATCTCCCTGTCCCACAGGAAAACACCACGCTACATCCCCCTGTCCCACAGGAAGACACCACGCTACATCCCCCTGTCCCACAGTATAGTACACCACCAACCATTTTGAGAAGCTCTAAATGTGGATTTAATGTCATTGGGATGAGGGATCAGAACTTTACATGTGGAAATGGCAGAAGATGAAAGAGCTAGCTTCCCACTACAGAGGGCATCAGTGAGGAATGAGGATACACTGGTGTGCTTTCCCAACCTACGGGATTAAAGGCAGATCATGAATACATTGCTCAAAAAAATAAAGGGAACACTTAAACGACACAATGTAACTCCAAGTCAATCACACTTCTGTGAAATCAAACTGTCCACTTAGGAAGCAACACTGATTGACAATAAATTTCACATGCTGTTGTGCAAATGGAATAGACAACAGGTGGAAATTATGGGCAATTAGCAAGACACCCCCAATAAAGGAGTGGTTCTCAGTTCCTATGCTTCCTGGCTGATGTTTTGGTCACTTTTGAATGCTGGCAGTGCTTTCACTCTAGTGGTAGCATGAGACGGAGTCTACAACCCACACAAGTGGCTCAGGTAGTGCAGCTCATCCAGGATGGAACATCAATGCGAGCTGTGGTAAGAAGGTTTGCTGTGTCTGTCAGCGAAGTGTCCAGAGCATGGAGGCGCTACCAGGAGACAGGCCAGTACATCAGGAAACGTGGAGGAGGCCGTAGGAGGGCAACAACTCAGCAGCAGGACCGCTACCTCCGCCTTTGTGCAAGGAGGAGCAGGAGGAGCACTGCCAGAGCCCTGCAAAATGACTTCCAGCAGGCCACAAATGTGCATGTGTCTGCTCAAGCGGTCAGAAACAGACTCCATGAGGGTGGTATGAGGGCCCGACGTCCACAGGTGGGGGTTGTGCTTACAGCCCAAAACTGTGCAGGACGTTTGGCATTTGCCAGAGAACACCAAGATTGACAGTCTGGAGACGCCGTGGAGAACGTTCTGCTGCCTGCAACATCCTCCAGCATGACCGGTTTGGCGGTGGGTCAGTCATGGTGTGGGGTGGCATTTCTTTGGGGGGCCGCACAGCCCTCCATGTGCTCGCCAGAGGTAGCCTGACTGCCATTAGGTACCGAGATGAGATCCTCAGACCTCTTGTGAGACCATATGCTGGTGCGGTTGGCCCTGGGTTCCTCCTAATGCAAGACAATGCTCGACCTCATGTGGCTGGAGTGTCAGCAGTTCCTGCAAGAGGAAGGCATTGATGCTATGGACTGGCCAGCCCGTTCCCCAGACCTGAATCCAATTGAGCACATCTGGGACATCATGTCTCGCTCCATCCACCAACGCCACGTTGCACCACAGACTGTCCAGGAGTTGGCGGATGATTTAGTCCAGATCTGGGAGGAGATCCCTCAGGAGACCATCTGCCACCTCATCAGGAGCATGCCCAGGCGTTGTAGGGAGGTTATACAGGCATGTGGAGGCCACACACACTACTGAGCCTCATTTTGACTTGTTTTAAGGACATTACATCAAAGTTGGATCAGTCTGTAGTGTGGTTTTCCACTTTAATTTTGAGTGTGACTCCAAATCCAGACCTCCATGGGTTGATAAATTTGATTTCCATTGATAATTTTTGTGTGATTTTGTTGTCAGCACATACAACTATGTAAAGAAAAAAGTATTTAATAAGAATATTTCATTCATTCAAATCTAGGATGTGTTATTTTAGTGTTCCCTTTATTTTTTTGAGCACTGTATATAGAGGCTTTAGCCACATTTCTTCACATTTCTTGTTTGTACATTATTAGGATGAAAAGAGAGTCAGGCTTTGGTGTGCGTTCAAAAGTTTTACAGTAGGGAGGCAGAGCAGGCAGCAGAGAGGATAGTGGAGCAGGCAGCAGAGAGGATGGTGGAGCAGGCAGCAGAGAGGATGGTGGAGCAGGCAGCAGAGAGGATAGTGGAGTAGGGAGGCAGAGCAGGCAGCAGAGAGGATAGTGGAGCAGGCAGCAGAGAGGATGGTAGAGCAGGCAGTAGAGAGGATAGTGGATTAGGGAGGCAGAGCAGGCAGCAGAGAGGATAGTGGAGCAGGCAGTAGAGAGGATAGTGGAGTAGGGAGGCAGAGCAGGGAGGCAGAGAGGATAGTGGAGCAGGCAGTAGAGAGGATAGTGGAGTAGGGAGGCAGAGCAGGGAGGCAGAGAGGATGGTGGAGCAGGCAGCAGAGAGGATGGTAGAGCAGGCAGTAGAGAGGATAGTGGATTAGGGAGGCAGAGCAGGCAGCAGAGAGGATAGTGGAGCAGGCA
>NW_027005141.1:92500-122500 GCF_036934945.1 Oncorhynchus masou masou
GGAGAGAGTCCACAGGGTCTCCTACAGGGGCCTCCAGGCTGAAGGACATTTGGCGGTGGTAGTGGTGGTTAGAGATGGTACTGGGGGGGGGGGGGGGGGGGGAGAGAGAAGAGGAGAGGAGAGCAGAGAGGAGAGGAGAGAGAAAAGGAGAGCGGAGAGGAGAGGAGCAGAGAGGAGAGAGGAGCGGAGAGGATAGAAGAGAGAAAAGGAGAGCAGAGAGGAGAGGAGAGGAGAGGAGAAGAGAGGAGAGGAGAGATGAGAGGAGAGAAGAGAGGAGAGAGAAGAGGAGAACAGAGAGGAGAGAGAAGAGCAGAGCAGAGAGGAGAGGGGAGGGGAGAGAAGAGAGAAGAGAGAAGAGAGGAGAGAAGAGAGAAGAGAGGAGAGAAGAGAGGAGAGAAGAGAGGAGAGAGAAGACGAGAACAGAGAGGAGAGGAGAGAGAAGAGGAGAGCAGAGCAGAGAGGAAAGGAGAGAGAGGAGAGAAGAGCAGAGCAGAGAGGAGAGAGAGGGGAGAGAAGAGGAGAGGAGAGAGGAGAGCAGAGGGGAGAGGAGAAAAAAGAGGATAGAAGAGAGGAAAGAGGAGAGCAGAGAAGAGAGGAGAGAGAGGAAAGAGGAGAGAGGAGAGCAGAGAAGAGAAGAGAAGAGAAGAGAGGAGAGGAGAGGAGAGGAGAGGGGAGAGCAGAGAGGAAAGAAGGGAGGAGTGATGAGAGCAGAGGGAAAAGATGAATAAACAGTTGAGGATAAAGAAATGTAGGAATTAAGAAAAAGAGGACGAGAGCAAAAGAGACAGACAGAAAAACAGAAAGAAAGAGAGAGAGTGACAGTCAGACAAAGAGAGTGACAGAGAGGTGGAGGGATGATGGCATGAGACAGAGAGAGATGGAGAGATGGAGGGATGAGCCAAAAGAAACAGAAGGTGAGTATGATTAGAAGTAGGGAAACATGGTGCATGGTGGGTGAGGGCGATGGGGAAGAGAACAAGAGTGCTGGTTAGTAAAGCAATCCCAACCGGACCAGATCGGTCAACTCCAGACCATCCCCTCCCTAGAACCAGATCTGTCAACTCCAGACCATCCCCTCCCCAGAACCAGATCTGTCAACTCCAGACCATCCCCCCCCCTAGAACCAGATCTGTCAACTCCAGACCAGAACCCAGAGTCTCTGGTGGCACAGCTGGCGCTGCAGTACAGCGCCCTTGAACACTGCACCACCCGGGAGGCCACCCCAGCCTTCTCACTATAACATACATGCATCTCAGCCAGCGGCATCATGCTGCAGATATACATGCAGGCGTATACGTATGAATAACCAGAGACACAAACACACTCCTCATGGCTCTCAAGCTTAGGGTTCCTGGGGCCTCTGTCTCTACGTTCCTAACTCTCTGACCTAGTTACTACTTACAGTGCCTTACGAAAGTATTCACCCACCTTGGCATTTTTCCTATTTTGTTGCCTTACAACCTGGAATTAAAATAGATTTTTTAGGGGGTTTGTATCACTTGATTTACACAACATGTCTACCACTTTGAAGATGCAAAATATTTTTTAACAAACAAAAATATGATTAAATTAACAGAAAACGTGAGCATGCATAACTCTTCAGCCCCCCCCCCCCCCACACACACACACACAAAGGCAGAGCCACCTTTTTACAGCAATTACAGACGCACGTCTCTTGGGGTATGTCTCTATAATCTTGGCACATCTGGCCAATGGGATTTTTTTTCCCATTCTTCAAGGCAAAACTGCTCCATCTCCTTCAAGTTGGATGGGTTCTGTTGGTGTACAGCAATCTTTAAGTCATACCACAGATTCTCAATTGGATTGAGGTCTGGGCTTTGACTAGGCCATTCCAAGGCATTTAAATGTTTCCCTTTAAACCACTCGAGTGTTTCTTTAGCAGTATGCTTAAGGTCATTGTCCTGCTGGAAGGTGAACCTCCGTCCCAGTGTCAAATCTCTGGAAGACAAACAGGTTTCCCTCAAGAATTTCCCTGTGTTTAACACCATCCATCATTCCTTCAATTCTGACCGGTTTCCCAGTCCATGCCGATGAAAAACACCCCACCATGCTTCACTGTGGGGATGGTGCTCTCGGGGTGATGAGAGGGGTTGGGTTTGTGCCAGACATAGCGTTTTCCTTGATGGCCAAAAAGCTAAATTTTAGTCTCATCTGACCAGAGTACCTTCTTCCATATGTTTGGGGAGTTTCCCACATGCCTTTTGGCGAACACCAAATGTGTTTGCTTATTTTTTCTTTAAGCAATGGCTTTTTTTCTGGCCACTCTGTAAAGCCCAGCTCTATGGAGTGTATGGCTTAAAGTGGTCCTATGGACAGATACCCCAACCTCCGCTGTGGAGATTTGCAGCTCCTTAAACGAATATCTTTGGTGTCTTTGTTGCCTCTCTGATTAATGCTCCCTTCGCCTGGTCAGTGAGTTTTGGGGCCGGCCCTCTCTTAGCAGGTTTGTTGTTGTGCCATATTCTTTCCGTTTTTTAATAATGGGTTTAATGGTGCTCCGTGGGATGTTCAAAGTTTCAGATATTTTTTTAATAACCCAACCCTGATCTGTACTTCTCCACAACTTTGTCCCTGACCTGTTTGGAGAGCTCCTTGGTGTTCATAGTGCTGCTTGCTTAGTGGTGTTGCAGACTCTGGGGCCTTTCAGAACAGGTGGATATATACTGAGATCACGTGACAGATCATGTGACACTTAAACTCCACCTGTGTGCAATCTAGCTAATTATGTGACTTCTGAAGGTAATTGGTTGCACCAGATCTTATTTAGGGGCTTCACAGCAAAGGGGGTGAAAACATGTGCACCACTTTATTTTTATTTTATTTATTTTTTTAAGTTTTTATTTTATTTCACTTGACCAATTTGAACTATTCTGTGTATGTCCATTAGATGAAATCTAAAGAAAAATCTATTTAAATTACAGGTTGTAATGCAACAAAATAGGAACAACGGCAAGGGGGTGAATACTTTTGCAAGGCCCTGTATACCTCCTCTCCTGTCCTCTCCTCTCCTGTCCTCTCCTGTCCTCTCATCTCCTGTATACCTCCTCTCCTGTCCTCTCCTCTCCTGTCCTCTCCTCTCCTGTCCTCCCCTCTCCTCTCATGTCCTCTCCTCTCCTCTCCTGTCCTCTCCTCTCCTCTCATGTCCTCTCCTCTCCTCTCCTCTCCTGTCCTCTCCTCTCCTGTCCTCTCCTCTCCTGTCCTGTCCTCTCCTCTCATGTCCTCTCCTCTCATGTCCTCTCCTCTCCTGTCCTCTCCTCTCCTGTCCTCTCCTGTCCTCTCATCTCCTGTATACCTCCTCTCCTGTCCTCTCATCTCCTCTCCTGTCCTCTCCTCTCCTGTCCTCTCCTCTCCTGTCCTCTCCTGTCTACCTCCTCTCCTGTCATCTCCTCTCCTCTCCTGTCCTCTCCTGTCCTCTCCTGTATACCTCCTCTCCTGTCCTCTCCTCTCCTGTCCTCTCCTGACTCAAGTAAAAGTTCAAGTCAGGCAGTAAAATACTACTTGAGTAAAAGTAAAAAGTATTTGGTTGTACATATACTTAAGTTTTGAAAGTAAATGTAATTGCTCAAAAAGTATTAATAACATAAAATTCCTTATATTAAGCAAACCAGACGGCACCATTTTCTTTTTTAAATGTATATATGGATAGCCAGGGGTACACTCCAACACTCAGACATCATTTACAGACAAAGCATTTGTGTTTAGTGAGTCTGTCAGATCAGAGGTAGTAGAGATGACCCGGGATGTTCTCTTGATAAGTGTGTGAATCGACCATTTTCCTGTCCTGCTAAGCATTCAAAATGTAACCAGTACTTTTGGGTGTCAGGGAAAATGTATGGAGTGAAAAGTACATTATTTTCTTTAGAAATGTAGTGAAGTAAAAGTTGTTAGAAATATAAATAGTAAAGTACAGATACCCATAAAAACTACTTAAGTAGTACTTTAAAGTGTTGTTATTGAAGTAGCACTTTAAAGTATTTTTATTTAAGTAGTAGTTTAAAGTATTTTTATTTAAGTAGTACTTTAAAGTATTTTTATTTAAGTAGTACTTTAAAGTATTTTTATTTAAGTAGTACTTTAAAGTACTTTTTATTTAAGTAGTACTTTAAATATTGTTACTTACGTATTTTACACCACTGGCGAGGACACTTTGTTATTGTTTCTACTGCTGATTGCGACTTTAAAGTCACAGTCAAAAATGTGATTTGCCACCGGCCACAAGCTCTATACTTTATAACAGCTCAACCTGAGCTGAAGGGAGAGAGTCTCGGAGGACCAGAGCCCTAGGATCATGCCTCAGGACTACCTGGCATGATGACTCCTTGCTGTCCCCAGTCCACCTGGCCGTGCTGCTGCTCCAGTTTCAACTGTTCTGCCTGCGGCTATGGAATCCTGACCTGTTCACCGGACGTGCTACCTGTCCCAGACCTATTATTTGACCATGCTGGTCATTTATGTACATTTGAATATCTTGGCCATGTCCTGTTATAACCTCCACCCGGCACAGCCAGAAGAGGACTGGCCACCCCTCAAAGCCTGGTTCCTCTCTAGGTTTCTTCCTAGGTTTTGGCCTTTCTGGGGAGTTTTTCCTAGGCAAAGTGCTTCAACACCTGCATTGCTTGCTGTTTGGGGTTGGAGCGAGCGGTCGCATCTACATTTCGGTCCGCAGGTAGTATAACTTTTCATTACATTTTTCATTACATTTCATTATAGTACAACGGTTTGATTTGTCTAATCTTAGCAATTTCTTCTTAGCTAGCTACATAGCCGTCTTTGTATCAAAGATAATTGCGTAATTATCGTATTTCGTCGTCCTAACGTAGTCTACACTGCTATCTGCCCAGCAGCTAGCTAAGCAGCTAGCTAACGTCCACTGTCCACCAGCACTGTAGAAACTATTACACTCAACTGAACGACTCGATTAGTGAAGTGTTAGCTAGCTACATAGTTGTCTTTGCTGTCTTCGTATCCAAGATAATTGTGTAGTTTAGAGTGTGTAGACTTAGAGTGATTATCTTAATTTACCGAGGTTAGCTAGCCAGCTATTTTGTCGTCCTTAACGTAGTAGATGCTGCTAGCTAGCTAGCCAACAGCTAGCCAACCTCTACCGAATAGAACTTCAACTAACTTCCGCTTCGCTCCACAGGTAGTATCACATTTTCATTTCACTTCATTACAGTACAACGGTTTGATTTGTTTGATCGTAGCCAGCTAGCTACATAGCCGTCTTTGTATCTAAGACAATTGTGTAGTCTAGAGCGATTTTCTAGGTTAGCTAGCCAGCTATTGTCGTTCTTTCAACGTAACGTAACGCAATCAACACTGCTAGCTAGCCAGCTAGCCCCCGAATAGCAGCACTGTAGAAACTATTACAGTACAACGGTTTGATTTGTTTGATCGTAGCTAGCTAGCTACATAGCCGTCTTTGTATCTAAGACAATTGTGTAGTCTAGAGCGATTTTCTAGGTTAGCTAGCCAGCTATTGTCATTCTTTCAACGTAACGTAACGCAATCAACACTGCTAGCTAGCCAGCTAGCCCCCGAATAGCAGCACTGTAGAAACTATTACACTCGACGGAACTACTGGATTAGTGTAGTGTCAACATCGTAGCCACTCCCAGCTAGCCTACAAAGTCAACAACGCAGCCACTGCCAGCTAGCCTACTCCAGCAGTACTGTATCATTTCAATCATTTTAGTCAATAAGATTCTTGCTACGTAAGCTTAACTTTCTGAACATTCGAGACGTGTAGTCCACTTGTCATTCCAATCTCCTTTGCATTAGCGTAGCCTCTTCTGTAGCCTGTCAACTATGTGTCTATCTATCCCTGTTCTCTCCTCTCTGCACAGACCATACAAACGCTCCACACCGCGTGGCCGCGCCACCCTAATCTGGTGGTCCCAGCGCGTACGACCCACGTGGAGTTCCAGGTCTCCGGTAGCCTCTGGAACTGCCGATCTGCGGCCAACAAGGCAGAGTTCATCTCAGCCTATGCCTCCCTCCAGTCCCTCGACGTCTTGGCACTGACGGAAACATGGATCACCACAGATAACACTGCTACTCCTACTGCTCTCTCTTCGTCCGCCCACGTGTTCTCGCACACCCCGAGAGCTTCTGGTCAGCGGGTGGTGGCACCGGGATCCTCATCTCTCCCAAGTGGTCATTCTCTCTTTCTCCCCTTACCCATCTGTCTATCGCCTCCTTTGAATTCCATGCTGTCACAGTTACCAGCCCTTTCAAGCTTAACATCCTTATCATTTATTGCCCTCCAGGTTCCCTCGGAGAGTTCATCAATGAGCTTGATGCCTTGATAAGCTCCTTTCCTGAGGACGGCTCACCTCTCACAGTCCTGGGCGACTTTAACCTCCCCACGTCTACCTTTGACTCATTCCTCTCTGCCTCCTTCTTTCCACTCCTCTCCTCTCCTCTTTTGACCTCACCCTCTCACCTTCCCCCCCTACTCACAAGGCAGGCAATACGCTCAACCTCATCTTTACTAGATGCTGTTCTTCCACTAACCTCATTGCAACTCCCCTCCAAGTCTCCGACCACTACCTTGTATCCTTTTCCCTCTCGCTCTCATCCAACACTTCCCACACTGCCCCTACTCGGATGGTATCGCGCCGTCCCAACCTTCGCTCTCTCTCCCCCGCTACTCTCTCCTCTTCCATCCTATCATCTCTTCCCTCTGCTCAAACCTTCTCCAACCTATCTCCTGATTCTGCCTCCTCAACCCTCCTCTCTTCCCTTTCTGCATCCTTTGACTCTCTATGTCCCCTATCCTCCAGGCCGGCTCGGTCCTCCCCTCCCGCTCCGTGGCTCGACGACTCATTGCGAGCTCACAGAACAGGGCTCCGGGCAGCCGAGCGGAAATGGAGGAAAACCGCCTCCCTGCGGACCTGGCATCCTTTCACTCCCTCCTCTCTACATTTTCCTCCTCTGTCTCTGCTGCTAAAGCCACTTTCTACCACTCTAAATTCCAAGCATCTGCCTCTAACCCTAGGAAGCTCTTTGCCACCTTCTCCTCCCTCCTGAATCCTCCTCCCCCTCCCCCCTCCTCCCTCTCTGCAGATGACTTCGTCAACCATTTTGAAAGAAGGTCGACGACATCCGATCCTCGTTTGCTAAGTCAAATGACACCGCTGGTTCTGCTCACACTGCCCTACCCTGTGCTCTGACCTCTTTCTCCCCTCTCTCTCCAGATGAAATTACATTTACATTTAAGTAATTTAGCAGACAAAATCTCGCTTCTTGTGACGGCCGGCCGCCCAACAACCTGCCCGCTTGACCCTATCCCCTCCTCTCTTCTCCAGACCATTTCCGGAGACCTTCTCCCTTACCTCACCTCGCTCATCAACTCATCCCTGACCGCTGGCTACGTCCCTTCCGTCTTCAAGAGAGCGAGAGTTGCACCCCTTCTGAAAAAACCTACACTCGATCCCTCCGATGTCAACAACTACAGACCAGTATCCCTTCTTTCTTTTCTCTCCAAAACTCTTGAACGTGCCGTCCTTGGCCAGCTCTCCCGCTATCTCTCTCAGAATGACCTTCTTGATCCAAATCAGTCAGGTTTCAAGTCTAGTCATTCAACTGAGACTGCTCTTCTCTGTATCACGGAGGCGCTCCGCACTGCTAAAGCTAACTCTCTCTCCTCTGCTCTCATCCTTCTAGACCTATCGGCTGCCTTCGAAACTGTGAACCATTAGATCCTCCTCTCCACCCTCTCCGAGTTGGGCATCTCCGGTGCGGCCCACGCTTGGATTGCGTCCTACCTGACAGGTCGCTCCTACCAGGTGGCATGGCGAGAATCTGTCTCCCGCCACGCGCTCTCACCACTGGTGTCCCCCAGGGCTCTGTTCTAGGCCCTCTCCTATTCTCGCTATACACCAAGTCACTTGGCTCTGTCATAACCTCACATGGTCTCTCCTATCATTGCTATGCAGACGACACACAATTAATCTTCTCCTTTCCCCTTCTGATGACCAGGTGGCGAATCGCATCTCTGCATGTCTGGCAGACATATCAGTGTGGATGACGGATCACCACCTCAAGCTGAACCTCGGCAAGACGGAGCTGCTCTTCCTCCCGGGGAAGGACTGCCCGTTCCATGATCTCGCCATCATGGTTGACAACTCCATTGTGTCCTCCTCCCAGAGCGCTAAGAACCTTGGCGTGATCCTGGACAACACCCTGTCGTTCTCAACCAACATCATGGCGGTGGCCCGTTCCTGTAGGTTCATGCTCTACAACATCCGCAGAGTACGACCCTGCCTCACACAGGAAGCGGCGCAGGTCCTAATCCAGGCACTTGTCATCTCCCGTCTGGATTACTGCAACTCGCTGTTGGCTGGGCTCCCTGCCTGTGCCATTAAACCCCTACAACTCATCCAGAACGCCGCAGCCCGTCTGGTGTTCAACCTTCCCAAGTTCTCTCACGTCACCCCGCTCCTCCGCTCTCTCCACTGGCTTCCAGTTGAAGCTCGCATCCGCTACAAGACCATGGTGCTTGCCTACGGAGCTGTGAGGGGAACGGCACCGCAGTACCTCCAGGCTCTGATCAGGCCCTACACCCAAACAAGGGCACTGCGTTCATCCACCTCTGGCCTGCTCGCCTCCCTACCACTGAGGAAGTACAGTTCCCGCTCAGCCCAGTCAAAACTGTTCGCTGCTCTGGCCCCCAATGGTGGAACAAACTCCCTCACGACGCCAGGACAGCGGAGTCAATCACCACCTTCCGGAGACATCTGAAACCCCACCTCTTCAAGGAATACCTAGGATAGGATTAGTAATCCTTCTCACCCCCCCCCCTTAATGATTTAGATGCACTATTGTAAAGTGGCTGTTCCACTGGATGTCAGAAGGTGAATTCACCAATTTGTAAGTCGCTCTGGATAAGAGCGTCTGCTAAATGACTTAAATGTAATGTAAATGTTAGGCTGGGTTTCTGTACAGCACTTTGAGATATCAGCTGATGTACGAAGGGCAATATAAATCAATTTGATTTACACACACCAAGTGTTTCCCCTATATGCATTTAGCAGCGGCGCACAGTCACTGCTAAATCGTGGCCTCCACAAACAAAAAGTATTTGGGGAAACAATTGACAGGAAGTGGAATTCCCCTTACACTGTTGAAATGTATGAAATATCTGCAGACCTCCTACAGCGATGGTTAGTGGGTAATTAGTAATTAAAAGGGCTGCTCACAGAGGCAGCATTAGTCTCCCTCCAGTTATTTAATTACCTCAGAGGAGGAAGAGGATCAGACACTAATGAAGCTTTCATCAGATTATAAGAACACACTAGTCCCGATCTATTCACACAGAACCCCATTTCAGAGGGAAGGCTCAAAACTGGTCAATCAAATTCAACTGGGACTACAAATGGATTAGAGAGCGGAGACAGCCCTTCAGAACCTGAAGCGATCCACGGCAGCCCTACAGAACCTGAAGCGATCCACGGCAGCCCTACAGAACCTGAAGCGATCCACGGCAGCCCTACAGAACCTGAAGCGATGCACGGCAGCCCTACAGAACCTGAATCAATCCACTGCAGCCCTACAGAACCTGAAGCGATCCACGGCAGCCCTACAGAACCTGAAGCGATACATGGCAGCCCTACAGAACCTGAAGCGATCCACGGCAGCCCTACAGAACCTGAAGCGATCCACGGCAGCCCTACAGAACCTGAAGCGATCCACGGCAGACCTACAGAACCTGAAGCGATCCACGGCAGCCCTACAGAACCTGAAGCGATCCATGGCAGTGGATGGCAGTGAAAGTGCAATGTGAATGCTCACAAGAAACAGACTGTCACTTCAAAGTTCTTATACACAAAGCATCAATAAGAATCCGGACGATTCTATTGGTTTACTGCGGACATTAGCAACAGCTACTCATCCTCAGAGACAGGACAAGGTAAAGATGTTTTTCTATAAACAATCTGAGTAGAGAGGAAATGAAAGACCAATTCAAGGCCTTGTGCTCTTATGTGAGCATCACAGCATGTCAATGAACCTAAAAAAGTCCAGCCAACATATAACTAATTTCACATCCTGACCTGAAAGTCCTTGGTTGACTATAAAAAAAATTAAAGGAGCTACACACACTCAAAACACTCAACAAGGAGAAATAAGTGAAATACAAGAAGCGAAGGACGAGGACACAGGAAGTAAAAGAGGATGGAGGGAAGTGAGCACAGTCAGGTGGTACTTTCAGAGTCGCCAAGGACAGAAGAATTCTGGGAATTAACTCTTACCAGGTTGTTGTGCCTCTTGGGCGTCCAGCTTGCCATTATCCAACACAGGGTTGGCATCTGTTCACACACACACGCACCCACACACAGACACACACACACATTAGGCCAACTACCTATTAGCTCTCTGCTTGGACCCAACAAGGTGTGCCAGTATGTTTATTTACCAGGTAAACTGACTGAAAAAACAGTCATTTACAGTAACAACCTGGGGAATAGTTACAGGGGAGGATGAATGAGACAATTGTAGGATGGGGATGATTAGGTGGCAATGATGGTATGAGGGCGAGATCGGGAATTTAGCCAGGACACCCGGGTTAACACCCCTACTCTTACAATGAGTACCATGGGATCTTTAGTGACCACAGAGAGTCAGGAGACCTGTTTAATGTCCCATTTGAAAGACAGCACCCTACACAGGGCAATGTCCCCAATCACTGCCCTGGGATATTTTTTTAGACCAGAGGAAAGAGTGCCTCCTACTGGCCCTCAAACACCACTTCCAGCAGCATCTGGTCTCCCATCTACATAGCCCATCTGTAAACAGCCCATCTATCTACCTACCTCATCCCCATACTGGTATATATTTATTTATTTTGCTCCTTTGCACTCCAGTATCTCAACCTGCACATTCATCTTCTGCCGATCTACCATTCCAGTGTTTAATTGCTATATTGTAATTACTTTGCCACCATGGCCCATTTATTTCCTTATCTTACCTCATTTGCACTCACTGTGTATAGACTTTTTGTTTTCTTTTGTTCTACTGTATTATTGACTGTATGTTTTGTTATTTCCATGTGTAACTCTGTGTTGTTGTATGTGTCGAATTGCTACGCTTTATCTTGGCCAGGTCGCAGTTGTAAATGAGAACTTGTTCTCAACTAGCCTACCTGGTTAAATAAAGGTGAAATTAAATAAAAACCCTGCTTAGCTTCAAAGGTAAAGCCAGCAGTGGGATGCAGGGTGGGAGGCTGCTGGCCGGTGTCAGCGAGGAACTAACACACATGGCATGATTACTGCCCACAGCACTTCTGAAGTTGACCATCATGGAAAACTGCACACACACAGTCTGCAACTCTGGACAGATTGTCGGGACAATAGACATGGCCTAAAGCTGAGGCACAGTCTGCTGGACACACACACACACACACACACACTCCACTAAAATCAGGCCACAGTCTGCTGGACACACACACACACAAACACAAACACACTCCACTAAAATCAGGCCACAGTCTGCTGGACTGACACACTGTCAGATCCAAAACGGCGGGCCTTGTCCTGCTGTATGGCATTATCAGTCACTTATCTGGAGATGCTTACGTAAAGTTACGTAACATTACACACACACATCCTGAGAGGAGAGCATTACCCTGAGAGGGGAGCATTACCCTGACAGGGGAGCATTACCCTGAGAGGAGAGCATTACCCTGAGAGGAGAGAGTTACCCTGAGAGGAGAGCGTTACCCTGACAGGGGAGCATTACCCTGAGAGGAGAGAGTTACCCTGAGGAGAGCATTACCCTGAGAGGGGAGCATTACCCTGAGAGGGGAGAGTTATTCTGAAAGGAAAGCGTGAGTTTTACACCTCAATACACCATGACCTCAGCGACCCCTCCTTCCTTGAGCACTGTCCCCTGGCTAGGAAAGATGTGCACTTGGAAGCCCGTAGGAGCATACATTCTAAGTTATTCACTGTAGGCTAATTAGCTTCTATAGTTCTATTTATTTAACCTTTATTTAACCAGGAAGGGCTCATTGAGATTTGAAATCTATTTTTCAAGAGCGCCCTGGCCAAGATAGGCAGCACCAAGTCATTACACAATTACAGACAGACAACATGGAAAAATAGTAGTTGATTAGCATGGCAGGTGCTCATTCAAATGTCCCATTGTCATCAATCAATCAACCAACCAAACCAATCAGTGCAATAGTGACTGACCTCAATGACCTCCCTCATGTCCCATCCCCATCCCCTCTACCCACAACCCCTTGCCCTCCGGTCAGCTCACCTGCCCTGGTCCCATCATTGTCCATCAGGAGGATGTAGTCTGTCTTGCCCACCTTCTCGCCCACCTGGTCAACGAAGGCCTCGGACTCCAGCATCGCCACGAAGTCTCTCCCCACCAGGCCCTCTGGACCCTCCCGGGGGACGCTGTCCGTCAGGGCATCAATCAGACTCAGGTCCAGCTCCTCCATGGTTCTGGAGGGAGGTGTGTGTGTGGGGGGGGGGGGCAGAGACAGGGACAAGCAGAGGTGTGGGGGGGGGGGGGGCAGAGACAGGGACAAGCAGAGTGTGTGTGTGTGTGTGGGGGGGGGGGGCAGAGACAGGGACAAGCAGAGGTGTGTGTGTGTGTGTGTGGGGAGGGGGGGGCAGAGACAGGGACAAGCAGAGGTGTGTGTGTGTAGGGGGGGCAGAGACAGGGACAAGCAGAGGTGTGTGTGTGTGTGGGGGGGGGCAGAGACAGGGACAAGCAGAGGTGTGTGTGTGTAGGGGGCAGAGACAGGGACAAGCAGAGGTGTGTGTGTGTAGGGGGGCAGAGACAGGGACAAGCAGAGGTGTGTGTGTGTAGGGGGGGGGGGCAGAGACAGGGACAAGCAGAGGTGTGTGGTTAGATATGGAATTGAAATGGGATGCAGGAAGGACAGTTTTGCATGGATGAAACATTTGAATTATATTCATAAATGTCAAAACATACATAATATATAATACAATAGTTTATGATGTAGAGCTGTAAACATCAGTGTGTGTTACATTTGAACTTTCCCAACAACTCAAATAGTATATTTAGCATCATTCATGACATCTCCCGACCAGCATCTCACACAGAGCCAGCAGGCAAGTCACCAGAGGTTCAATCTGTCTCTGTCTGTAATGTAATGTCCTCCTGGAACACATCTGTCTCTGTCTAACACACTGTAATGTAATGTCCTCCTGGGACACATCTGTCTCTGTCTAACACACTGTAATGTAATGTCCTCCTGGGACACATCTGTCTCTGTTTAACACACTGTAATGTAATGTCCTCCTGGGACACATCTGTCTCTGTCTAACACACTGTCTGTAATGTAATGTCCTCCTGGGCCACATCTGTCTCTGTCTAACACACTGTAATGTAATGTCCTCCTGGGACACATCTGTCTCTGTCTAACACACTGTCTGTAATGTAATGTCCTCCTGGGACACATCTGTCTCTGTCTAACACACTGTAATGTAATGTCCTCCTGGGACACATCTGTCTCTGTCTAACACACTGTCTGTAATGTAATGTCCTCCTGGGACACATCTGTCTCTGTCTAACACACTGTCTGTAATGTAATGTCCTCCTGGGCCACATCTGTCTCTGTCTAACACACTGTCTGTAATGTAATGTCCTCCTGGGACACATCTGTCTCTGTCTAACACACTGTCTGTAATGTAATGTCCTCCTGGGACACATCTGTCTCTGTCTAACACACTGTAATGTAATGTAATGTCCTCCTGGGACACATCTGTCTCTGTCTAACACACTGTCTAATGTAATGTCCTCCTGGGACACATCTGTCTCTGTCTAACACACTGTCTGTAATGTAATGTCCTCCTGGGACACATCTGTCTCTGTCTAACACACTGTCTGTAATGTAATGTCCTCCTGGGACACATCTGTCTCTGTCTAACACACTGTCTGTAATGTAATGTCCTCCTGGGACACATCTGTCTCTGTCTAACACACTGTCTGTAATGTAATGTCCTCCTGGGACACATCTGTCTCTGTCTAACACACTGTAATGTAATGTCCTCCTGGGACACAGCTGTCTCTGTCTAACACACTGTAATGTAATGTCCTCCTGGGACACAGCTGTCTCTGTCTAACACACTGTAATGTAATGTCCTCCTGGGACACATCTGTCTCTGTCTAACACACTGTCTGTAATGTAATGTCCTCCTGGGACACATCTGTCTCTGTCTAACACACTGTCTGTAATGTAATGTCCTCCTGGGACACATCTGTCTCTGTCTAACACACTGTCTGTAATGTAATGTCCTCCTGGGCCACATCTGTCTCTGTCCAACACACTGTCTGTAATGTAATGTCCTCCTGGGACACATCTGTCTCTGTCTAACACACTGTAATGTAATGTCCTCCTGGGCCACATCTGTCTCTGTCTAACACACTGTAATGTAATGTCCTCCTGGGCCACATCTGTCTCTGTCTAACACACTGTAATGTAATGTCCTCCTGGGACACATCTGTCTCTGTCTAACACACTGTAATGTAATGTCCTCCTGGGACACATCTGTCTCTGTCTAACACACTGTCTGTAATGTAATGTCCTCCTGGGCCACATCTGTCTCTGTCCAACACACTGTCTGTAATGTAATGTCCTCCTGGGACACATCTGTCTCTGTCTGTAATGTAATGTCCTCCTGGGACACATCTGTCTCTGTCTGTAATGTAATGTCCTCCTGGGCCACATCTGTCTCTGTCTGTAATGTAATGTCCTCCTGGGACACATCTGTCTCTGTCTAACACACTGTAATGTAATGTCCTCCTGGGACACATCTGTCTCTGTCCAACACACTGTCTGTAATGTAATGTCCTCCTGGGACACATCTGTCTCTGTCTAACACACTATCTGTAATGTAATGTCCTCCTGGGACACATCTGTCTCTGTCTAACACACTGTAATGTAATGTCCTCCTGGGACACATCTGTCTCTGTCTAACACACTGTAATGTAATGTCCTCCTGGGACACATCTGTCTCTGTCTAACACACTGTAATGTAATGTCCTCCTGGGACACATCTGTCTCTGTCTAACACACTGTCTGTAATGTAATGTCCTCCTGGGACACATCTGTCTCTGTCCAACACACTGTAATGTAATGTCCTCCTGGGCCACATCTGTCTCTGTCTAACACACTGTCTGTAATGTCCTCCTGGGACACATCTGTCTCTGTCTAACACACTGTCTGTAATGTCCTCCTGGGACACATCTGTCTCTGTCTAACACACTGTAATGTAATGTCCTCCTGGGACACATCTGTCTCTGTCTAACACACTGTAATGTAATGTCCTCCTGGGCCACATCTGTCTCTGTCTAACACACTGTAATGTAATGTCCTCCTGGGACACATCTGTCTCTGTCTAACACACTGTCTGTAATGTAATGTCCTCCTGGGACACATCTGTCTCTGTCCAACACACTGTAATGTAATGTAATGTCCTCCTGGGACACATCTGTCTCTGTCTAACACACTGTCTGTAATGTCCTCCTGGGACACATCTGTCTCTGTCTAACACACTGTCTGTAATGTAATGTCCTCCTGGGACACATCTGTCTCTGTCCAACACACTGTAATGTAATGTAATGTCCTCCTGGGACACATCTGTCTCTGTCTAACACACTGTCTGTAATGTCCTCCTGGGACACATCTGTCTCTGTCTAACACACTGTCTGTAATGTAATGTCCTCCTGGGCCACATCTGTCTCTGTCTAACACACTGTCTGTAATGTAATGTCCTCCTGGGACACATCTGTCTCTGTCCAACACACTGTAATGTAATGTAATGTCCTCCTGGGACACATCTGTCTCTGTCTAACACACTGTCTGTAATGTAATGTCCTCCTGGGACACATCTGTCTCTGTCTAACACACTATCTGTAATGTAATGTCCTCCTGGGCCACATCTGTCTCTGTCTAACACACTGTCTGTAATGTAATGTCCTCCTGGGACACATCTGTCTCTGTCCAACACACTGTAATGTAATGTAATGTCCTCCTGGGACACATCTGTCTCTGTCTAACACACTGTCTGTAATGTAATGTCCTCCTGGGACACATCTGTCTCTGTCTAACACACTATCTGTAATGTAATGTCCTCCTGGGACACATCTGTCTCTGTCTAACACACTGTCTGTAATGTAATGTCCTCCTGGGCCACATCTGTCTCTGTCTAACACACTGTCTGTAATGTAATGTCCTCCTGGGCCACATCTGTCTCTGTCTGTAGTGTAATGTCCTCCTGGGCCACATCTGTCTCTGTCTGTAGTGTAATGTCCTCCTGGGCCACATCTGTCTCTGTCCAACACACTGTCTGTAATGCAATGTCCTCCTGGGCCACATCTGTCTCTGTCCAACACACTGTCTTTAATGTAATGTCCTCCTGGGCCACATCTGTCTCTGTCTAACACACTGTAATGTAATGTCCTCCTGGGACACATCTGTCTCTGTCTAACACACTGTCTGTAATGTAATGTCCTCCTGGGACACATCTGTCTCTGTCTAACACACTGTAATGTAATGTCCTCCTGGACCACATCTGTCTCTGTCTAACACACTGTCTGTAATGTAATGTCCTCCTGGGCCACATCTGTCTCTGTCTGTAATGTAATGTAATGTCCTCCTGGGACACATCTGTCTCTGTCTAACACACTGTAATGTAATGTAATGTCCTCCTGGGACACATCTGTCTCTGTCCAACACACTGTAATGTAATGTCCTCCTGGGACACATCTGTCTCTGTCTAACACACTGTCTGTAATGTAATGTCCTCCTGGGACACATCTGTCTCTGTCTAACACACTGTAATGTAATGTCCTCCTGGAACACATCTGTCTCTGTCTAACACACTGTAATGTAATGTCCTCCTGGGACACATCTGTCTCTGTCTAACACACTGTCTGTAATGTAATGTCCTCCTGGAACACATCTGTCTCTGTCCAACACACTGTCTGTCATGTAATGTCCTCCTGGGACACATCTGTCTCTGTCTAACACACTGTAATGTAATGTCCTCCTGGGACACATCTGTCTCTGTCTAACACACTGTCTGTAATGTAATGTCCTCCTGGGACACATCTGTCTCTGTCTAACACGCTGTAATGTAATGTCCTCCTGGGACAAATCTGTCTCTGTCTAACACACTGTCTGTAATGTAATGTCCTCCTGGGACACATCTGTCTCTGTCTAACACGCTGTAATGTAATGTCCTCCTGGGACACATCTGTCTCTGTCTAACACACTGTAATGTAATGTCCTCCTGGGACACATCTGTCTCTGTCTAACACACTGTCTGTAATGTAATGTCCTCCTGGGACACATCTGTCTCTGTCTAACACGCTGTCTGTAATGTAATGTCCTCCTGGGCCACCAGGGGTCAGCCTCTCTGCTAGGCCCAGAGTGACAATAATCTGAGGACATCCACGGATGTTCCGAACGAGAAAACAGCCCACTCTGTGCTAGGTTATATGGTGCTGTAGCTCTAGGGTAAACTACACAGACAGACAGACAGACAGACAGACAGACAGACAGACAGACAGACAGACAGACAGACAGACAGACAGACAGACAGACAGACAGACAGGGGAAAGGCTGGTTGATGATAGGCCAACGACATAGACACAGCTATAGGGTCATGTGACCAATGCGAGAATCTGCCAGGTCAAATGGTGTCATCTTTCATCGACGTTTGAAGGACTAATGACAGGTTCTCTCTCTCTATGTTTTCATTTCCCAACTGGCTGAGCATTAACGTTCTCTGTCTCTCTCTCTAATCTCTCCCCCATTCTTCTCTTTTTACACTGTCCCCTCCTCCCCCTGGTTTCCTCAATCAAGAAGATTAGGATAGCATGTGCCAATGGTGTATCAGAGAAATGGATTGGGGTTAGTGCTGAGCAGAGCAGAGCAGCACACGTTTAAGCAAAACCTCCCTCCTCCTTCCCTCTCTCTCGCTCTCCCTCCCTCCCTCCCTTCTTCCCTCTCTCTCTCCCTCCTTCTCTCTCTCTCAATCCCCCCCTCCTTCCCTCTCTCTCTCTCGCCCTCCCCTCCCTCCCTCCCTCCCTCTCTCCCTCCCTCCCTCCCCCCTCCCTCCCTCCCTCCCTCCCTCCCTCCCTCCCTCTCTCTCTCCCTCCTTCTCTCTCTCTCTCTCTCTCAATCCCCCCTCCTTCCCTCTCTCTCTCTCTCTCTCCCTCCCCCCTTCCCTCTCTCTCGCTCTCCCTCCCTTTGTCCCCCTCTCTCTCCCTCCTTCCCCCTCTCTCTCTCTCTCTCTCAATCCCTCCCTCCTTCCCCTCTCTCTCTCTCCTTCCCTCCCTCCCTCCTTCCCCCCTCTCTCTCTCCCTCCTTCCCTCTCTCTCAATCCCTCCCTCTCCTTCCCTCTCTCTCCTCTCCCTCCCTTCTTCCCTCTCTCTCTCCTCCTTCCCTCTCTCTCCCTCCTTCCCTCTCTCTCTCAATCCCTCCTTCCCTCTCTCTCCCTCCCTCCTTCCCTCACTCTCTCTCTCCCTCCCTCCTTCCCTCTCTCTCTCCCTCCCTCCCTCTCTTTGAAATCTTGAAATCTAACTTCCTCCCTCTCTTTATAAATCTTGAAATCTAACTAACTCCCTCGCTTTGAAATCTTGAAATCTAACTAACTCCCTCTCTTTATAAATCTTGAAATCTAACTAACTCCCTCTCTTTATACATCTTGAAATCTAACTAACTCTCTCTCTTTGAAATCTTGAAATCTGACTAACTCCCTCTCTTTGAAATCTTGAAATCTAACTAACTCCCTCTCTTTATAAATCTTGAAATCTAACATCCTCCCTCACTTTGAAATCTTGAAATCTAACTTCCTCCCTCTCTTTATAAATCTTGAAATCTAACTAACACCCTCTCTTTGAAATCTTGAAATCTAACTAACTCCCTCTCTTTATAAATCTTGAAATCTAACTTCCTCCCTCTCTTTGAAATCTTGAAATCTAACTAACTCCCTCTCTTTGAAATCTAACTAACTCCCTCTCTTTATAAATCTTGAAATCGAACTTCCTCCCTCTCTTTGAAATCTTGAAATCTAACTAACTCCCTCTCTTTATAAATCTTGAAATCTAACTAACTCCCTCTCTTTGAAATCTTGAAATCTAACTTCCTCCCTCTCTTTGAAAACTTGAAATCTAACTAACTCCCTCTCTTTATAAATCTTGAAATCTAACTAACTCCCTCTCTTCGAAATCTTGAAATCTAACTTCCTCCCTCTCTTTGAAAACTTGAAATCTAACTTCCTCCCTCTCTTTGAAATCTTGAAATCTAACTAACTCCCTCTCTTTATAAATCTTGAAATCTAACTAACTCCCTCTCTTTGAAATCTTGAAATCTAACTAACTCCCTCTCTTTATAAATCTTGAAATCTAACTTCCTCCCTCTCTTTGAAATCTTGAAATCTAACTTCCTCCCTCTCTTTGAAAACTTGAAATCTAACTTCCTCCCTCTCTTTGAAAACTTGAATTCTAACTTCCTCCCTCTCTGCATCTTTCCCTCTGTACACACTTTCACATTGTGTATGCAAACAAAGAGTTTCCTAAGTCACCAACCAGTGTCCTACAGGGCTACAGTCTGTATGGTGGAGTCGTCCCTCTCTCTTTCTCTCTCTCTTTTCACAGAGCTGTGTATATATATATATATACTGAGTGTACTTTTGCCCTCAGAACAACCTCAATTCATTCGGGGCATGGACAGGGATGCTGGTCAATGTTGACTCCGATGCCTCCCACAGTTGTGTCAAGTTGACTGGATGTCCTTTGGGTGGTGGACCATTCATGATACACACAGGAAACTGATCAGTGTGAAAAACCCAGCAGCGTTGCAGTTCTTGATACACTCAAAACGGTGCGCCTGGCACCTACTACCATTTCCCATTCAAAGGTACTTAAATATTTTGTCTTGCACATTCACCCTCTGAATGTCACACATACACAATCCATGTCTCAATTGTTTCAAGGCTTTAAAATCCTTCTTTAATTTTAACCTGTCTCCTCCCTTTCATCTACACTGATTGAAGTGAATTTAACAGGTGACATAAATAAGGGATCATAGCTTTCACCTGGTCAGTCTATGTTATGGAAAGAGCAGGTGTCCTTAATGTTTTGTCAGTGTATAACACTATAACACGCCAGGACCGCCATCTGCTGGACAGTCTGGTAGGTGACTATATGGGCACTGAGGAACAAGGGAAACAACGCCTGACTTTTAGCCTTTTCAACACAGGAGGTTGGTGGCACCTTAATTGGGGAGAACGTACTCGTGGTAATGGCTGGAGCAGAACAGGTGGAATGGTACCAAATACATCCAACATGTTTTCCATGTGTTTGATTCCATTCCATTCGCTCCGTTCCAGACATTACTATGAGCCGTCCTCCCCTCAGCAGCCTCCACTGCTTTTCAGGTACATCTCGTTTGATAGCCCAGCCAATGTTACACTGTTGAGTCAATGACAAAATGTATAGTATTGAGACTGGTTTTACGCGGTCTGTCAATCAGAGGAGGCTGGAGGGAGGAGCTCATTGTAATGTCTGGAAAGGAATCAATGGAACGGAGTCAAACATGTGGTTTCATATGTCTGATACCGTTCTATTGATGCCGTTCCAGACGTTACAATGAGCCCCTCCTCCTACAGCTACTCCCACCAGCCTCCACTGCTGTAAATGTTTTGAATTGTATTTACTGCAAACTAGATTTCCCTCTGGAGCAAATCGACTGAAAAGGTAAACAGTCACAATACAGAGTGTAAGACTCAAACAGTCTATGGGAGGTTCCTGTAAGCTGCAGTAGTATAGTCTCCAGTGGAGAGGGTGTACCTCTCTCAGGTTCCTGTAAGTTACAGTAGTATAGTCTCCAGTGGAGAGGGTGTACCTCTCTCAGGTTCCTGTAAGTTACAGTAGTATAGTCTCCAGTGGAGAGGGTGTACCTCTCTCAGGTTCCTGTAAGTTACAGTAGTATAGTCTCCAGTGGAGAGGGTGTACCTCTCTCAGGTTCCTGTAAGTTACAGTAGTATAGTCTCCAGTGGAGAGGGTGTACCTCTCTCAGGTTCCTGTAAGTTACAGTAGTATAGACTCCAGTGGAGAGGGTGTACCTCTCTCAGGTCCCTGTAAGTTACAGTAGTATAGTCTCCAGTGGAGAGGGTGTACCTCTCTCAGGTCCCTGTAAGTTACAGTAGTATAGTCTCCAGTGGAGAGGGTGTACCCCTCTCAGGTTCCTGTAAGTTGCAGTAGTACACACTGTCTCCAGTGGAGAGTACCTCTCTCAGGTTCCTGTAAGTTGCAGTAGTATAGTCTCCAGTGGAGAGGGTGTACCTCTCTCAGGTTCCTGTAAGTTGCAGTAGTATGTACACACACTGTCTCCAGTGGAGAGGGTGTACCTCTCTCAGGTTCCTGTAAGTTACAGTAGTATAGTCTCCAGTGGAGAGGGTGTACCCCTCTCAGGTTCCTGTAAGTTACAGTAGTATAGTCTCCAGTGGAGAGGGTGTACCCCTCTCAGGTTCCTGTAAGTTGCAGTAGTATAGTCTCCAGTGGAGAGGGTGTACCTCTCTCAGGTTCCTGTAAGTTGCAGTAGTATGTACACACACTGTCTCCAGTGGAGAGGGTGTACCCCTCTCAGGTTCCTGTAAGTTACAGTAGTATAGTCTCCAGTGGAGAGGGTGTACCCCTCTCAGGTTCCTGTAAGTTGCAGTAGTATAGTCTCCAGTGGAGAGGGTGTACCTCTCTCAGGTTCCTGTAAGTTGCAGTAGTATGTACACACACTGTCTCCAGTGGAGAGGGTGTACCTCTCTCAGGTTCCTGTAAGTTGCAGTAGTACACACTGTCTCCAGTGGAGAGGGTGTACCTCTCTCAGGTTCCTGTAAGTTGCAGTAGTATGTACACACACTGTCTCCAGTGGAGAGGGTGTACCTCTCTCAGGTTCCTGTAAGTTGCAGTAGTACACACTGTCTCCAGTGGAGAGGGTGTACCTCTCTCAGGTTCCTGTAAGTTGCAGTAGTACACACTGTCTAAAGTGGAGAGGGTGTACCTCTCTCAGGTTCCTGTAAGTTGCAGTAGTATAGTCTCCAGTGGAGAGGGTGTACCTCTCTCAGGTTCCTGTAAGTTGCAGTAGTATGTACACACACTGTCTCCAGTGGAGAGGGTGTACCTCTCTCAGGTTCCTGTAAGTTCAAATCAAATCAAATCAAATCAAATCAAATTTTATTTGTCACATACACATGGTTAGCAGATGTTAATGCGAGTGTAGCGAAATGCTTGTGCTTCTAGTTCCGACAATGCAGTAATAACCAACAAGTAATCTAACTAACAATTCCTAATCTACTGTCTTATACACAGTGTAAGGGGATAAAGAATATGTACATAAGGATATATGAATGAGTGATGGTACAGAGCAGCATAGGCAAGATACAGTAGAAGGTATCGAGTACAGTATATACATGTGAGATGAGTATGTAAACAAAGTGGCATAGTTAAAGTGGCTAGTGATACATGTATTACATAAGGATGCAGTCGATGATATATACTATAGTATATACGTATGCATATGAGATGAATAATGTAGGGTAAGTAACATTATATAAGGTAGCATTGTTTAAAGTGGCTAGTGATATATTTACATCATTTCCCATCAATTCCCATTATTAAAGTGGCTGGAGTTGAGTCAGTGTCAGTGTGTAGGCAGCAGCCACTCAATGTTAGTGGTGGCTGTTTAACAGTCTGATGGCCTTGAGATAGAAGCTGTTTTTCAGTCTCTCGGTCCCAGCTTTGATGCACCTGTACTGACCTCGCCTTCTGGATGATAGCGGGGTGAACAGGCAGTGGCTCGGTGGTAGATGTCCTTGATGATCTTTATGGCCTTCCTGTAACATCAGGTGGTGTAGGTGTCCTGGAGGGCAGGTAGTTTGCCCCCGATGATGCGTTGTGCAGACCTCACTACCCTCTGGAGAGCCTTACGGTTGAGGGCGGAGCAGTTGCCGTACCAGGCGGTGATACAGCCCGCCAGGATGCTCTCGATTGTGCATCTGTAGAAGTTTGTGAGTGCTTTTGGTGACAAGCCAAATTTCTTCAGCCTCCTGAGTTTGAAGAGGCACTGCTGCGCCTTCTTCACGATGCTGTCTGTGTGAGTGGACCAATTCAGTTTGTCTGTGATGTGTATGCCGAGGAACTTAAAACTTGCTACTCTCTCCACTACTGTTCCATCGATGTGGATAGGGAGGTGTTCCCTCTGCTGTTTCCTGAAGTCCACAATCATCTCCTTAGTTTTGTTGACGTTGAGTGTGAGGTTATTTTCCTGACACCACACTCCGAGGGCCCTCACCTCCTCCCTGTAGGCCATCTCGTCGTTGTTGGTAATCAAGCCTACCACTGTTGTGTTGTCCGCAAACTTGATGATTGAGTTGGAGGCGTGCGTGGCCACGCAGTCGTGGGTGAACAGGGAGTACAGGAGGGGGCTCAGAACGCACCCTTGTGGGGCCCCAGTTTTGAGGATCAGCGGGGAGGAGATGTTGTTACCTACCCTCACCACCTGGGGGCGGCCCGTCAGGAAGTCCAGTACCCAGTTGCACAGGGCGGGGTCGAGACCCAGGGTCTCGAGCTTGATGACGAGCTTGGAGGGTACTATGGTGTTGAATGCCGAGCTGTAGTCGATGAACAGCATTCTCACATAGGTATTCCTCTTGTCCAGATGGGTTAGGGCAGTGTGCAGTGTGGTTGAGATTGCATCGTCTGTGGACCTATTTGAGCGGTAGTATAGTCTCCAGTGGAGAGGGTGTACCTCTCTCAGGTTCCTGTAAGTTGCAGTAGTACACACTGTCTCCAGTGGAGAGGGTGTACCTCTCTCAGGTTCCTGTAAGTTGCAGTAGTACACACGGTCTCCAGTGGAGAGGGTGTACCCCTCTCAGGTTCCTGTAAGTTGCAGTAGTATAGTCTCCAGTGGAGAGGGTGTACCTCTCTCAGGTTCCTGTAAGTTGCAGTAGTACACACTGTCTCCAGTGGAGAGTACCTCTCTCACACGAAACCCAAACCGGCTGCATGCGTGCGCCATCGTGCATAAATGTATTTTGTCCCCCTACACCAAACGCAATCACGACATGCAGATTAAAATATCAAAACAAACTCTGAACCAATGATATTAATTTGGGGACAGGTCGAAAAGCATTAAACATTTATGGCACCTGCTAGCTAATTTGTCCTAATAGCTAGCTTGCTTTTGCTAGCTGATTTGTCCTGGGATATAAACATTGAGTTGTTATTTAACCTGAAATGCACAAAAACCTCTACTCCGACAATTAATCCACACATAAAACGGCCAACCGAATCATTTCTAGTCATCTCTCCTCCTTCCAGGCTTTTTCATCTTTGAACTTATATGATGATCACATCTAAACTTTCATACTATTACCACGACTACCGGCAAAACAGTTAGTCTTTCAATCTGCTTCTATAAACCAATGAGGAGATGGGAGAGGCAGGACTTTCGGCACGATCTGCGTCAGAAATAGGAATGACTTCTATTTTAGGCGTCGCAGATGCTCGTTGGTGCTCGCGAGCAGTTTGGATACAATAATTGAATAATAGTATTTCTAAATGTATTTTGCGACGTGTCCGGTCTGGTCAGCATGTCAGGCCTTGGCTAACACCAGAAAAGCCTTGGCTAACACCAGAAAGGCCTTGGCTAGCACCAGAAAGGCCTTGGCTAGCACCAGAAAGGCCTTGGCTAACACCAGAAAGGCCTTGGCTAGCACCAGAAAGGCCTTGGCTAGCACCAGAAAGGCCTTGGCTAACACCAGAAAGGCCTTGGCTAACACCAGAAAGGCCTTGGCTAACACCAGAAAGGCCTTGGCTTGCATCAGAAAGGCCTTGGCTAACACCAGAAAGGCCTTGTCTAACACCAGAAAGGCCTTGGCTAGCACCAGAAGGCCTTGGCTAGCACCAGAAAGGCCTTGGCTAGCACCAGAAAGGCCTTGGCTAACAGGCTAACACCAGAAAGGCCTTGGCTAACACCAGACAGGCCTTGGCTAACACCAGAAAGGAGACCCAATATAACTCCAATGATGAGACCCAATATAACTCTAATGATGAGACCCAATATAACTCCAATGATGAGACCAAATATAACTCCAGCTTGTGGACCAATTCATTGCAGCTGTCTAGTTTGGCTTTGGTTGGTTTGTGTGTATGTGTGTGTGTGTGTGTGTGTGTGTGTGTGTGTGTGTGTGTGTGTGTGTGTGTGTGTGTGTGTGTGTGTGTGTGTGTGTGTGTGTGTGTGTGTGTGTGTGCTCTCTGGTTGACATGAGGTTAATTCTCTCTGACCTGCTACAACAGATCACTATAGTGTGTAAACAGACGGAGTAGCTGACAGCTCACACAGGTGAGTCATAGAGAAATATGAAACGACGATCAACAAAGCTGACATTCAACCGTCTTAAAAGGCAAAATGTCATTAAAGGAGGAACAAAAAAAACAGCCCGTGAGATTCACAACTAAAATCTTCCAAAGCGAAAAAAAATAAAGATAAAGAAATGTTTTTAAAGGCATTTCAAAACAGCCAGAAGAGCAGACAACGGGCCAAGCCTGATGTAATGCCAATCATAATCTATGGACTTGGATTTTTTGAAGTGGCACTCCTACGTGTTGGCAGACATTGTAGATACTGCAGGTGCACTGTGTCCTAACTGGTGTGTGGGTTTTCCTATCACCTTCCTGCACAGTCACCCTGGGCACAGCACAACGCCAGGGCCAGCTTCAGAGACACTCCTCTTGGTCGCAGAGACAGTTTAGCTGTTTTAAAGCTAATTTCCTGCAATTCTACACATTTCGCCATTGGGGCTGAGAGAATATTTGCAGTTTTAAGTCTAATTTCCTAGAACTATACACATTTTGCCATGGCTTATGCCTTGATCTTATGCTATCTGAGTGACTCAAACATTATAACAAAATGAATGACATTTATGGAATGTTCGATTGTCCCTGACTGTCTAGTTTTTATATTGGTGATTATTAGTTCATATCAAATATAAATAACTCTATCTTTTGTGCATATTATTATTTTATATCAGGTTTACCTGAGCAGCAACCCACGATCAGTTCAAAACCTGAAATATAACTTTTAATAAACCTTTAATTAATTACTGTAAATGTTTAAATAAATCCCAAACCTTCCAGACAAGACATCATGTTCTCTACTGAGCGGATAGAAGACAGCCGAGAGGAACTCTGACCTCTGATGTCATCATGTCACTTTCTACGAGAGGTGATGTCACTTTCTGGTTTAGCAGGAATTCTGCATCTGTGCTTTTAATCTAACTAACTGTACCGTATCTCTCTCTCTCTGTATGTGTGTGTGTGTGTGTGTGTGTGTGTGTGTGTGTGTGTGTGTGTGTGTGTGTGTGTGTGTGTGTGTGTGTGTGTGTGTGTGTGTGTGAGACTGACTGTATGAATGTGTGTGTGCAGTGACTCACACTCTGGCTGGCACCCAGTGGTCTTTGAATGTTTGAAAACAGCACTCATTCACTTTCCACTTTCACTTCAACAGGACTGGTCTCTGCCCGAGCCAACTGTGTGTGTGTGTGTGTGTGTGTGTGTGTGTGTGTGTGTGTGTGTGTGTGTGTGTGTGTGTGTGTGTGTGTGTGTGTGTGTGTGTGTGTGTGTGTGTGTGTGTAGACAGCTGACACGGGCTGTTTCTACTGATCTGTAGACAGCTGACACAGGCCTGTTTCTACTGATCTGCAGACAGCTAACACCGGCCTGTTTCTACTGATCTGCAGACAGCTAACACCGGCCTGTTTCTACTGATCTGCAGACAGCTGACACAGGCCTGTTTCTACTGATCTGCAGACAGCTAACACCGGCCTGTTTCTACTGATCTGTAGACAGCTGACACAGGCCTGTTTCTACTGATCTGCAGACAGCTAACACCGGCCTGTTTCTACTGATCTGTAGACAGCTAACACCGGCCTGTTTCTACTGATCTGCAGACAGCTAACACCGGCCTGTTTCTACTGATCTGCAGACAGCTGACACGGGCCTGTTTCTACTGATCTGCAGACAGCTGACACAGGCCTGTTTCTACTGATCTGCAGACAGCTAACACCGGCCTGTTTCTACTGATCTGCAGACAGCTAACACCGGCCTGTTTCTACTGATCTGCAGACAGCTGACACAGGCCTGTTTCTACTGATCTGTAGACAGCTGACACAGGCCTGTTTCTACTGATCTGTAGACAGCTAACACCGGCCTGTTTCTACTGATCTGCAGACAGCTGACACAGGCCTGTTTCTACTGATCTGTAGACAGCTGACACCGGCCTGTTTCTACTGATCTGTAGACAGCTGACACTGGCCTGTTTCTACAGTTTTATATCTTTATGTTTGAAGCCTGAAATGTGGCAAAAGGTCGCAAAGTTCAAGGGGGCCGAATACTTTCGCAAGGCACTGTATATCACTAGCCACTTTAAACAATGCTACCTAATATAATGTTTAAATACCCTACATTATTCATCTCATATGCATACGTATATACTGTACTCTATATCATCTACTGCATCCTTATGTAATACATGTATCACTAGCCACTTTAACTATGCCACTTTGTTTACATACTCATCTCATATGTATATACTGTACTCGATACCATCTACTGTATCTTGCCTATGCTGCTCTGTACCATCACTCATTCATATATCTTTATGTACATATTCTTTACCCCCTTACACTGTGTATAAGAAATTAGTATTGGAATTGTTAGTTAGATTACTTGTTGGTTATTACTGCATTGTCGGAATTAGAAGCACAAGCATTTTGCTACACTCGCATTAACATCTGCTAACCATGTGTATGTGACAAATAACATTTGATTTGATTTACTGTGTGCCTCCCATAGTCTGTTCTGGACTTGGGGACTGTGAAGAGACCTCTGGTGGCATGTCTTGTGGGGTATGTATGGGTGTCTGAGCTGTGTGCTAGTCATTTAAACAGACAGCTCGGTGCATTCAACATGTCAATACCTCTCACAAATACAAGTAGTGATGATGTCAATCTCTCCTCCACTTTGAGCCAGGAGAGATTGACATGCATATAATTAATGTTAGCTCCCTGTGTACATCCAAGGGCAAGCCATGCTGCCCTGTACTGAGCCAATTGCATTTTTCCCAAGTCCCTCTTTGTGGCACCTGACCACACGACTGAACAGTAGTCAAGGTGAGACAAAACTAGGTCCTGCCTTGTTGATAGTGTTGTTAAGAAGGCAGAGCAGCACTTTATTATGGACAGACTGTTCCCCATCCTAGCATCTGTTGTATCAATATGGTCTGACCATGATGGTTTACAATCCAGGGTTACTCCAGGCAGTTTAGTCACCTCAACTTGTTCAATTTCCACATTATATATTACAAGATTTAGTTGAGGTTTAGAGTTTGGTGAATGATTTCTCTCAAATACAATGCTTTTAATGTTTTTGAAATATTTAGCTGGTACAGGGGCTCAAAGCGATTTGAAAGTCTAAAGTCCGGACGCAGAGGAAGAAGGCAGGCGACCCGAGAACCTCCTCCTTCTTTCTGGTTCCAACACCATTCACACTCACCTGGAGGCCAACAATGAGCAGACATTCACACTCACCTGGAGGCCAACAATGAGCAGACATTCACGCTCACCTGGAGGCCAACAATGAGCAGACATTCACACTCACCTGGAGGCCAACAATGAGCAGACATTCACGCTCACCTGGAGGCCAACAATGAGCAGACATTCACGCTCACCTGGAGGCCAACAATGAGCAGACATTCACGCTCACCTGGAGGCCAACAATGAGCAGACATTCACACTCACCTGGAGGCCAACAATGAGCAGACATTCACACTCACCTGGAGACCAACAATGAGCAGACATTCACGCTCACCTGGAGGCCAACAATGAGCAGACATTCACGCTCACCTGGAGGCCAACAATGAGCAGACATTCACGCTCACCTGGAGGCCAACAATGAGCAGACATTCACGCTCACCTGGAGGCCAACAATGAGCAGACATTCACACTCACCTGGAGGCCAACAATGAGCAGACATTCACACTCACCTGGAGACCAACAATGAGCAGACATTCACGCTCACCTGGAGGCCAACAATGAGCAGACATTCACGCTCACCTGGAGGCCAACAATGAGCAGACATTCACACTCACCTGGAGGCCAACAATGAGCAGACATTCACGCTCACCTGGACACCAACAATGAGCAGACATTCACACTCACCTGGAGGCCAACAATGAGCAGACATTCACACTCACCTGGAGGCCAACAATGAGCAGACATTCACACTCACCTGGAGACCAACAATGAGCAGACATTCACGCTCACCTGGAGGCCAACAATGAGCAGACATTCACGCTCACCTGGAGGCCAACAATGAGCAGACATTCACGCTCACCTGGAGGCCAACAATGAGCAGACATTCACACTCACCTGGAGGCCAACAATGAGCAGACATTCACACTCACCTGGAGGCCAACAATGAGCAGACATTCACACTCACCTGGAGGCCAACAATGAGCAGACATTCACGCTCACCTGGAGGCCAACAATGAGCAGACATTCACGCTCACCTGGAGACCAACAATGAGCAGACATTCACGCTCACCTGGAGGCCAACAATGAGCAGACATTCACACTCACCTGGAGGCCAACAATGAGCAGACATTCACGCTCACCTGGAGGCCAACAATGAGCAGACATTTTGGGGTTCAAGCTAGCAGAGAGTTTCAGTGGAGGAAACTGACCGTAGTCCAGGAAGACCACATTATAATCCTCTTGGATGTTTTCACAGGAAGCATTTAAAGATGCCGATAGTGTTTATTCATGATGAGTAATAATGCTGCATCAAGTTCAATACATTATTCACAAATGAATGTATCCATCAGACCTTTCCCCGTGACAACAACGAACATATACATTTAACAGCAAACGAGTC